>NW_019272073.1:190228-298359 GCF_002738345.1 Cucurbita maxima
GCGGGCTTTACGCAATCAATCGGATAGATATCCCTTCAACACAACATAGATCATCGAAAGGATCTCGGAGACCCACCAAAGCACGGAAGCCAGAATCTTTCATCAAATGGATTCCTCTATTCGAAGAGTGCATAACCGCATGGATAAGCTCACATTAACCCGTCAATTTAGGATCCAATTCAGAATAGGTATCGGGGGAAAGGAATTGAAATGTAATAATATCGATTCATACGGATACAAAAGAAAAGGTTCTCTAGTGATTCAAACATTGTACCCGCGGGATAGGGATAGAGAAAGAGGAAAAACCCGAGGATTTCACATAACATAGTACTTCGAAAAATCAATCTTCGTACCTTTCGCTCAATCAATGAAAAAATGGGTCAGATTCTATAGGATCAAACCTATGGGACTTAAGTAAGGAATGATCGAAGGGAATCAAAAAAAAAAAAAAAAGAAAGAGGGAGAGGGAAAAATAAGTCAATTAAAATGACAAGAGCCCAGATTCCAAATGAATGAATGAAAACGTGATGGAATTGGTCCCGGTCACTCTTCGGGACGGAATGGAAGAGGGGAGGAGAAGAAAATGAAAGAAAAACTAGTGTTTGAGAGAATAAGGAGAAAGATAAAGATTAGAGCTAAGATTCTCAGTTTACAGTTAAAAAGGGCATCGAGTCAAGAAAAGAAAAGCAGTTAAGCAATTAAGAAGGAAAGGAATCGATAGGAAAGAACCAAGTTGTTTAGAGCCGAATGAGAGGAGCTTTACCTTGTCTTTGTTTGAGTGAAATCAGGATAAGGTTTAAGGTTGAGTCTCATTCAAGGAGTCTTTGTTTACTGTGAAAGAAAGGAGAGAGGAAAAGGAGTTCAATCAGGGTCCGGTGAAGTAGCGAAGCAATGAGACCAATAGGTTCAGGAGCTTTACCGAGTCTTTGAAGGGAGAGGAGCGCAACAACGAGACCGTCAAATAGCTTTACCTTGTTCGATCAAGATGGGAGAGTAAATTCAATCCTCAGCTGCTTTACTTTACCTCGTGAAAGAATAACTCACAATCACTGATAATAACGAACTCGAACGGAACAAGGAGTTAAGGAGAATGAATCTTGAGGATTGACTTTCAACACTTGAAGGTGAAGGGGAAGGTGAAAAAGTAATAGTCCTGTTTAGTCGAATTAATCTTTCTTCTGATTCTCATCCTGCTAAATTACATATAGCACTAAAAATTAGGGAAGGATAAAATTTATTTATTGATGGTTCTAAAGAGTGAAAGAAGAAGAACATGACCAAAAAAATAGGGAGAGGATAGCATTTTCGAATTCATGATCTTTACACTAGTTCAATCAGTCAAAGGATTTCTCTTTCGGCTTGAGTTGAGTCTTGACTGATAGTGAAAGAATAGTTCAACAAGAGTGAACAGAGTGAAAGAAAGAGAAGAGAAAGAATGAATAAGGAGTCTTGACTTTCAACACTTTCAGGTTCAGTAGTTTCGGAGTTTACCTCTTTCCTATCTGTGAAGGATCTAGAATGTTTAGTTTCGTCTTTCCTGACTGTGAAGGATCATGAAGGAATCGAATTTCATATGCTCTCATTTATCGAAAGTCTTTCCTTCCAATTCAGTCGCTTTACCTTCTTCTCATCCAGCTTATCTAGTTTAGTTCAACCCTAGTAAAATGAACGAATCAATAGGGAGAGGCGAATTAGTCGAATGAATCTTTCTTACTTACAGTTGAGTAAATCAACAAGATAGAGGGGCAGGGGAAGGAGGAAGGGAATTGTTCAACCGACAGGTGAATGAGAAAGATCAGTGAAAGAAGGAGAAGAGAAAGAATGAATAAGGAGTCTTGACTTCAACACTTTCAGGTTCAGTAGTTTAGGATCATTCATCTTTCTTATTCTTTAACAGTGAAATCAGGAAAAGGATTGAATATGCGAGTTCTGACTCATTAATCGAGAGTTTATTCTTTCCTTACTATTTAGTCTCATTAATCTTTTGGCTTAGTTTACCGTTCAATCAGAGGAGTGAAGTTCGTAAAGTAGAATGAATCTTGCTTGAGTGTTTACAGTGAATAAATAGGTGAAGGGAAGGTAATATCGATCGAAAAAGCTGAATGAGTAAGTACTGAGGGAGAGGACAAAGATCAGTTAAAGAATAAATGGGTATAGGTTCAGGAGTAAGTAGCGGCGAGACGAGAAAGATCAGTTCAAGAAGGAAAAAGTGAATGAGTGAAAGCAAGAAGGTTCCGGTTCATGAGCTTGACCTTTCATCCAACTTACCTAGGTTACCTGGTCAGGGAGAAAGAGTAAATTCATTTCATATGCTTTACCAAGGGAAAGAAGAAGAATGAATCTTGAGGCTTCCCTTGGTTACAAGCAAGAGAGTCAAAGAGTGAAATCAAGAAGGAAAAGGGGTAAGGCATCAGAAGAGAATGAATCGAGAGTGTTTACATTTCAGGGAGAGGATAAGGAAGAAGACGAAGACTGAGTGTTTGCAGGTGAAGAAGTAATAGTCCAGGCAGGGATGAAGCCATGAGAGAGACCGAGTTGGAGAGGTGATTGAGTTTACAGTGAAAGAATAAGTCACAATAACTGATAATAATAAACAAGAACTGAGAATAACTCACAATCACAGACAGAAGGGACAGGTTCAGGAGCATAGCAACGAGACCGTAAAGTAAAGGACAGAATTAACTAACCTATTTACCTCGTTTAAGATTGAAAGCAAGAAGGGAATATCGAAAAAGAAAAGGAGCTTGCCTTGACCTGATTCTCATACAGCTGCTTTACCGAGTGAAATCGAATGAATGTTGAGTCTTGACTTTCAACACTTGAAGGTGAAGGGGAAGATCAAGAATTAATCTTGAGGATTGTCTTTCAACACTTTCAGGGGCAGGTTCAGGTTTTCTCTTGAGTCTTTCCTTGAAACACTTTCAGGTTCAAGGGCGAAGACATTTTTCCGAGGTTACGAGGTTCAGGGGCAGGTTCATGAGCTTCTCTTTCTTTCATTTGTTTCGTCTTTCAAGCTGAATCAAAGGAAAGCAAAGATCAGATCAAGAAGCCGAGGTTCAGGTTCAGTAGCTAGCTCTTTTTCGGTTGAGGATTGACTAACAGTGAAAGAAGAAATTCAGGGAAAGAAGGTGAAGAGAAAGAATGAATAGTGAAACCCTCGTGAAAGTCGTCCTAAGACAAGAGCTCATAGGTTCAGGTGCAAAGCGAACATCTTTGAATTTGTTTGCAGGAGAGTGAATGAGAGTTTACTGTTCAAGAATCAATAGGGGAAGGAGAAGATAAAGACTCAATCAAGAGTTACGAGGAGAAGGAGTTCAAGCAAGCAAGAAAGAAAGGGGAAGGAGTTAAAGCAAGCAAGCCAGCCAGTTCAGTCTCATTCATCTCTTTTCTTTCACTAAATAGGTTCAGTAGCTAATCTAATTCATTTACTCTTTCTTGTTCTTTCACTGTAAACTCGAATTAATCTTTCGTTTCATCTTGTCTTTCATTTCGTCTTGACTTTCAACACTTTCAGGTTCAGGAAATGGAATTGTTCAACCGATAGGTGAATGGGCAGGTGAATGAGCTTCTCTTTCTTTCCTTCCGGTTCAGGATCATGAATAAAAGGAGTGTTTGAGTTCAAGCAAGCAAGCCAGCCCAGCAAGCAAGCAAGCCAGTTCCTTCCTTCCTGTTCCGTAAACTCTCTCGAATGAATTTCAAATGTTTTCCCGAGTTAAAGATGGAAATGATCCTAAAAATAGAGAGAGACGTCCATTAATTAGCTACTGAACCTATTTCCCTTGTGAAAGACGGAAATGACCAAAAAAATAGGGAGAGGTGAAACAAGCGAAGTAGTTCTGTCGAATGAATCGAGAGTTTAGGCTTTCCTTCCTTAATCCAATACAATAACTTCTGGTAATATCGTCAAAGTCAGAAGACGAAGACAGAGTTCACAGTTCTCGAATAAAGAAGAAGCAAAGCCGGCCGAGGTGAAGGTTTGAGGTCTCTTGACTTCTTAATTACCTTTACTAGATTTTATCCCTAAAAATAAGGGAATGATAGAATTTCTTTATTGATGGTCTTTACAAGAGTTCAATCTGGAGAAGATCAAGAATGTTGAGTCTTTCCTGACAGTTCACTCTCATTCATCTTGAGTGTTTACAGTCGAGTAAAAGAGTGTTTGAATAGTTCAACCCTAGTACAATCTGGAGAAGATCAAGAATGTTGAGTTTTTCCTGACAGTTCACTCTCATTCATCTTGAGTGTTTCGTCTTGACTTCCAGTTCACGATCATTAATCTTTTGTCTTGACTTCTGCATTACCTTGTGTTTGAGATCAATCTGTCTCATTCATCTTTCTTACTTACAGGGGCAGGAGAGGAAATTAATTAGCAGCAGCTTTACCAATAGAATAGGTTCAAGAAGGAACAGAAATAATAGTACAGAGCCAGTAGGTTACAGTGAATGAGAGAAGGTTAATGAGTGAGCAAATCCTTTCTTTCATTAGTTTCGTCTTTCAAAGCAGCTAAGGAGTGAAAGAAGGTTCGTTCAGTAGTTCATGAGTTTACAGTGAATAAATAGAAAAAGAGTGAATGTGTAAGTTAAGTAGCTCGAGTAAAAGAGGGAAAGAAGAAGGGACAAGTTAGGTAGTTCACTCTCATTCTTGTTTGGATTAATCTCATCTATCCTAAGCTCTGGAGCTTCTAAAGAAGATGTTTATTGTTTCAGAATGCTCTTCTTTCTTACTTATTTATAATAAATCTTGTTCTGGGAATTTTCTGTCTTGTCAAAATTTTGATACCTTTTGGAAAGAATGTCAGGACATTTTGTATTTGTCGTTTGAAACTCTTCACAAAAGTCCTTTGTTTTCTAAGAACATCGAAGTCTAGTTTAGCAACAAACTTTTTTTGCAGGTCTTTTCTAAACTCAATCTTTTTCTTTCGTTTTTTAACATGATTTCCTTCAGAATTATGCTCATCTTCTGTGATGGTCATAAGTTTTTCCTTATATTTTCTTATCAGGCTTTCTTGCTTTTAAATATTTGTCTATTTTTCTTTTTTATTTGACTTCCCATTCTGTTCTTTTATCCACTCATTGTTTTTCAAGTGTACACCTCCGCCGTAGTAAACGTATCCATACCCTTTCGGAGCTTGTTCCATATAAAAGACTTTTTTGGTTTTTCTTGCTATTACTGCTGTTCGTTTTTGCTGTTTACCCATTCCCAAAATCCTTCAAAATAGTTGATGGCTAAATCACGTACGAATTCTGATTTTTTCGCTACTTCTTGAACTAGATCTACAAGTTCAATTGCAGACCAGTTGATGGTGATATAAGTGGCCCTTCCCTATAAAATGAAACTTCAATCCCAGCCCCATCGTATAAAGTGCTGATTTCTACCCCTTTTCTCTAGGTCAACCGCTTTTGATATATGCGCCATCTAGAGCACCTTTTCCGTACACACCAAAATACATAGTGATTATTGATTTTCCTTTAATAATTGTTTTCTGTTGACTCCTTTATAAAAAAGAAAAAGGCACAGATTCTCGTGTAAAGAAAAAAGACAACATTTTTTAGTTGACTAACTTCTGTTTATATCACATACTACCTCATGTCATCTCAAGTCGCAAGACAGAAAACCTGATCTACCTGAGATTGAACAAGCACCAGAGTAAGCCTCTGGGGATTGATGTCTTTCCAGAGGCGATTAGGCTCAATGAGGATTTGAATAGGAAAGAAAGACGAGTGTCATTAGTTAGGGAAGTGGGAAGGAAGAACACCGCATCTGAGCTTTGAAGGACATAGAGAAAGTCGATGTAAATAAATGTGATGTTGGCGGATACATTGAGAAAATCTTTCCCACGAAGAGAATTGCTGAGCCTATTTCTTCTCTTCTCTATTCTTTTTGGCGGAGATTTGGGCATAGATTTATTAAAGAACGAAGGCTTGGAGTTGGGAATAAGAATTGATGAAGGGCTATATGATAGAAGCTATTGATTACGAATTATATAATTATATGAAGTTTACTATTTCTATGAAGGAACTTTGGAAAATGTTAAGCCTCTATGCGAGGTATGAGAGGCTACGAGGTAAAAAGGAAATGGTGGAGACTGAAGACAAAGTTGATAGGGTGATTTTGAGGAAAGGGGGATAATACAGCTGATTGATTAGGACGTAATAGAGGGAATAGACTTTATGAAGCGATGAAAATGGCGGCTGAGAACGAACAACAGGCTGCCTAGTAAGGATAATGTTTATAGAAAGACTATATGTTTTGTTTGATTTTGATGGGGAACCTTATCTTGTTTCTAGCCAACATGTTCTTTTGGTTTGGATTTGTGGATGGTCTTTCTTGTTAGAGAGAAAGTCCAAAAATCGTAGACTATTTATTCTTAGTAACCTCATAAACATCTAATAGATAAGCCAATGTGAAATTTAGCCTTGAGAGACTATAGGAATGCTATCATCATGAGATTGTTTCTTGGTGTGTATCAACACTGGAAACCAAGGAGATGCCCACGATGCTAGATCGCATCCCCTGAAAAGAGAATGTTGAGCAACTTTGGTCTGCACGCAAAAAAAGCGGAAAGTGACTAGACAGAATAAGTGACCTCAAGGGGTATAAGCCAGGTCCGTTGATCTCCATAAATACCACGGCTCAAGCATACAGATGGGGACCAATCACTTCTAGTCAGGGGTGGTCTTGTTTTGGTCAGTGATGATGGTATAATTCATATTAAGATTAAGGAGGATCATAATATGAATAAAGGTGATCCACCCTAGACTACCGGACTGATACGTGGGAGCTGCTAGAAGAAGGGAACGGACTCTGATGGTATTATATACAGGATGATTTCTATTGGTGGTTGAAATGCCTGGTCTTGGTAAGAGGGAGGGCGGCACCTCTTACCAATTAGTTGTAGTAGAAGAAGCGTTAAGGGATTTAGGCACTCAACAGGGTGGAGAGGATTAAAGCTTAGTAGTAGTGCTTGCGTAAGTCGATAAAATCGAAGGTGTAAATCCTTCTTATTGAACCTTAGCAGAGTGATGAGCCTTGGGAGGGTGCAGGAACGATAAGAATAGTCACTTTATCTCTTCCAAGCTGAAACTACTCAAAAAAGAAAGAGAGTTCTGCTACGGGATTCTTTGACACTAGATCTTGATCCTGCTCTGGCTTTTTCCTTTCTTACCGTAATCTAATGTGATAATCCACTCTTTTTCGAAAGGGGAGCGTAAGGCAGCAAAGCACTAAACTAGCTCCTGCCATTATTTCTTTCATTCACATGTTGACTGAATTGCTTAATTCATACCGTCACGGACATTTGGTCAATTTCCTCAACATCGTCTTCCCTGTGACGAGTAACCAAGGTAGATGAGACCGACATCGTAGACTGCCATCTCCCCGCAGATCTACGGCTCCCAGCCTCGGGGTTCAATCCCTCTCCCCTGGCCAGAAGCCCCCCTTCCTGAAACTAATTCAAGCGAATCAATCAGTAGGAAAGTCATATTCTCTCTTCCTATCTGATATCAGCCATAAAACCCTGTCGGATAGAAGCCTACCTACTATAACCAGCTCATATCTTTAATTGAGTTAGACCGCAAGCTACCTTACATCAATAGTCCCTACCCCCACTTTATCCATCCCGTTACGAGCAATCGAATGAGTTTTGGGAAATGTGAAAGAAAAAAGATGCAGATGAGAAAGTGATCTAAGTAAGTAGCCCTGACTTCTGATCCTAGTGGCCATGGCTAAGGAGCAGGATAACAAAAAGTCAGGATTCGACTAGCTTTGAGCTCTCACGTAGCTCAGGTTTCACTTTGGTTCGGTGGTATCCTATATATAGGGTCAAGGTAGATTAAAGGAATGAATTGATAGAGTAAGAGCTTAAAGGTGTATATGACATGAAAAGCTTTCTCTTAAAAGTATCCCTCGACCCCCGAAACACGACTAACCCTTTTCTCTACGACCTACCGAGCACTGAGGCCTTGAGCTGAAAGCTTGCTTGAAAGACTGAACCTGCGAAAAAGAGTTTCCTCACGAAACTAGCTATGGTAGCTGCACTCCCGCTTTAGCTATGGTACAAGCGAGATAAACTGTGGGCGCGCTTCACTGAGTTAGTGAGTCGACTGAACGAAGGGTTCCGAAAGTCTCTCCCACTGACTGATGGCACTCAACTAAAGGTCGGGCCTGAAAAAAGAAATGTTTACTGACACGACTAAGTAAGGAACGAGACAAAAAATATCTTTGGCTTGAGCGTATTAACTTCCCTTGTCAGGCCTTTTCGTCGAAATAGTCTGGTGTTATTCGAGTTCCTACTCTAAGCCTAATAAGGTTCTTTATTCCTCTGCATTTCCCCAAAAGTCTCTCTTGTGACAGGCAAATAGCTGCTTTCAGCCTTTCTTTGGAAATATAGGCTTTTCTGTATGGAAGAGGAAATCCAACAAAAAGAAGATACTGAACCAACCCATTTACTTACCTCCGGAAATTTAAGGAATAAAAGAAAGCTAGCTCGACAAGGTCAGGTAATATCGGGTAAGGAGTGAAAGCAAGAAGGATGGATTGAAGGTTCTTATCTATCATCCAGGCTATGTTCAAGAGTGAAATGAAAGAATAAATAGGGACAGACAAGAGTTTTTACTTGAATTGAAACACTTTCCGGTTCAGTAGTTCATGAGCTTGACCCTCTTCTTCTCTTACTAGTCCATAAGGAAAAGGTTGAAGGTTGAATCGAATTCATCTTTCTTCTACTGTTCAGGGAGAGTAAACTCATTAGCTGCTTTACCTCGTTCAATAAGAATCCTCCAGCCAGCCTAGCCTAGCCCGCCTATTTACCTCGTGTTTGAAGAATAGTCCTGGGTTTCACTTGAGTCTGTCTCTGTTTACAGTTCCAGAAGGTTCATGGGAATTTCGTCTCTTTTTTCTTATTCTTTGATAAAGGTAAAGTCGAATGAATCTAGAGTGAAGTCTTTCTCTTTTTCTTTTACCTCGTTGAATCAGGTCAGGTAATAGATAGAGAGTATAAGATTCCGGAGTTGTACTAGTTTTCTTTCACTTTCATTTCCTCTCATGTAAAGGTTCTTCAAGTAATTAAGTTCCATTGCATTAATGAGGCTGGGCTAGAAAGACGAGGATAGTAGGATTGAAGTCAGGTTTCAGTCAGGCAAGGAAAAATTTGCTCATTCACCTATCGGTCTCACAATTCCATTCCCTTCAATTTGAGTGAGTTATTCAAACAATGTAACCACTCCACTCAAGCAAGATGAATGAGATTGAACTACTGAATCTATATTCCCTTCCCTTATTTATTCTTTCTTGAACAGTAAGTAAACAAGGGAAAGTATATGAAATGAATTGACTGACTCTCTCTCCCTGATTGAACTGTAAAAGAAGATCACATAACTCATTTTCCTTTCTCCTGAACCTGATTGAACGAGTTTACAGTGAAGGGGAAAGATTAATGGGACTGAACCTGAACCGATATGCCCTGAACTTGAGAATAAATGAAAGAAGGAAGAGGAAAGACTCTCGCTCGAGGAATGAGACTGATTTCACTCTTGAACAAGGTAAAACAAGCACTAAGAAAGAAAAAGTCAGCAGTTCTTTCACGAGGGAATTAGGAAGTCAAAACGAAAGAGAAAACCTTAACCGTCACCTCTAGTCCCTGAACTACTCAACCGGAACAAAGAAGGGAGACGAAACATTCATTATATTCCTTACAGTAAAAGATAGTGTAACTGAATGAAGAAGAAAATGAAAGAAGAAGAAGAGGATATTCCTTTCCAGTCTAGAAAAGAAAAGAGATGAATGATCTACTGAACCTTCCCCCATTTATTCAGCAACAGCTCTTTACTTCGATTCCTTCTTTCACTATCGGGTGGAACTATCTCTTTTCTTTTCAAACACAGTAACCAAAGACTAACCGAAAGAGTTTACGAACTTCACTCCTCTCCCTCTCGGTCTTCATGGCTTCGCTCATTTGCCTTGTAACCTAGTCTCACAGCTTCGCTCCGTAACCTATCGGGAGAGTTGAGTTGCTGCGCTCCTCTTTCTTTATTCTTTTACTCGGAGGTAAAGCAGCTAAGCTAATTCATTTCCTCAACCTTAAACCTTTTCCTGATTGAACTACTACTGAATGAACCTTCTTGAGCCTATTTCTTCTTGAACAGTAAGGGAACCCGATTTCACTCTTTTACTCTCTCCTATAAGAAAGATTAATGATCGAGACTGAATTACTGAACCTGAACCTATTTATTCACTGTAAACTAAGACTCAACCGAAAGATGAGAGTTTATGAAATGAACCTCTCCCTATTTATTCTTTCATTTCACTCTTGAACAAGGTAAAGCATATTAGCTCTTTTCTTGAATTTGATTCCGCTTGAAAGACTCAACCAAATGCAAGGGAAGCTCACTCCTCTTCGAGTCAAGTGACTGAACTCCTTTTCCTATTTCTTCTTGAACGAGGGGTAAATAGGTCAAGCTATTTTATGGTCTCGTTGCTGCGCCCCTCTGCCTTCAACCACACTTTTCCTCTCCTGTAAGAAAAGAAGAAGGTCAAGCTCAATCACCTCTCCCTATTTTTTAGGCCATTGAAGAGGTAATGAGAAAGAAAGAGACTGAACAGGAAGGAAAGAAAGATCAGCCAGCCCCAAAACCTGAACCTCGTCTTCGCTCCTAAACCGGAACCAGATTGAACGAGGTAAAGAAGTGGGTAGCTCTTTTCTTGCACGAGGTAATTAGGATAGGAAGTCAAGATGAAAGATGAATGAGAATTTATCGTCTTTGAATAAATGAAGGAAGGAGTTAGCAGCTTGACAGTCGAGCTACTCTACTTACTCATGAACCTCTATGACCTGACCGTAACCTGAACCAGATGGAATTGTAAACTCCTTTGACGATATTCCCTATTCCCTGACTGGAGGAGGTAAACAAGGAAGGAAAGACTCAACTCAAGATTAAACTCCTTTTCCTATTTATTCCTTCAAACACTCGGTAAAAGCCAAACAAAGAGAAAGTCAATACTCAAGATGAATGAGACAGATTGAACTCGATAAAGCTCCTGAACCTACTTACTCCTATTAATGAGAGTGAACTCCTCTTCTCGTCGAGTAGCTTCGCCCCTTCGCCTGTCGGTCTCCTTACTTATTCATTCTTCTTTTCTTCTTCTTCCTATTTATTCTTTCACTCTGTCTTTCACATAGTAATTGACGGTATTGAACAAGATCAAGTTCCTTCAACTGAAAGTCAAGACGAAAGATGCATTCGCTTTCACCTTCTTTCACTTGTTGATTCAAACACTGTAAACTCATTCACCTGTCCCTGATTTCACTTTGTCTTCATCTTCTTCTTTTGACTCTCCCTGAACTGTAAGAGAGATTAATGATCCTTGACTCCGGCCGTAACATATTTTATAGGTTGGTCTCACAAGAACTAAGTTTCAGTCTTTGCCCAGCTAGATTAGAGTATAACCCTACATTGGACTGATTTCCCTCTTTTCCTCTCCCTGCCTGACCCGGACCCTATGTTACGTTAGTATATTCATTCTCTCCTTCCCCGTATGTAACCTTCTTTTCTTTTCTTGCTTGAACTGATGAACCTAATGTAACTCCTCCTCTGCTGCCTACTTACTCATTCCCGACTGATTGAAGAAGGTCGGTCTCATTGCTGCCTGTCCCTTCAAAAACTTGGTAAAGGAAAGGGTCTGTCTGTCTGGCTTGGCTAGCTTCTCTGCTCCTGACTCTATTTCTTCTTTGTTCTTCTCTTGCTGGATCCTTTTCTTGAACTCATTTACTACTCTCCCTGCCTGAACCTTGGCTTCTTTCTCTTCTCCTTTATCTATTTATTCCACCTCGTAAAGATGTCAAGACGAAACACGGACTCCTCTCACAAGGGAAAGCCGAAAAAAGCATATTATTTCTCCTTATGAATTAATTATCCTTCACTCTTTCACAAGGGAACTAGGTAAGCTGGATGATCTGCTCCTTCCCCTATCCTTTCTTTACCTTTCTTGGTTTTCGTAGCTAAGCGCTAAGAAGCTATTGGCTATATGCTAACCCCGAATCCCCATAGTTTGCTGGCTTCAAGCATGTCGCTCAACTTTTGAAGTCAAAGGTCCCGCGGAGCTACTTCAGGTCAAAAAAACCTTCCCTAAGCCACAACAAGAAATCAACTACACATGATCAACAGACTTATCCACCACGGAGGGACTCGTCAAGACTGACTCACAAGAAGAGATGGTGTGGTAGTCAGATGTCTGACTTGGCTGAGGCAGACAAGATTATGTACAACATTCATGACAGATGGTGAGGCAACGAACAAGCTAGCCTAAGATGAGACACAAAGACAGGGGAATTCTTGCTCAGACAAAGCCACTTTTTTCTTGAACCTTACATGAGCTATTGATCATAACTTCCTTATTCAAATTTCGAAGCGAGTGTTCAAACTTAACCATTGAAGACTAGCCCTTTCAACCTGTGGTTCGGATGGAAAAAGTATACAACAGATACATTCATCGATTCTTACTAGCCCATTCCCTTCCCCTTTGTGCTTCTTCATTTGAAGTCGCGTTCTTACTAGCTTTGTCGGTACCTTGAGTTGATCTACCAAGGCGAAGTTCTTTCATTCCTTTACCGAGCTACAGATCCAGGAGCTTCACGCGCTACTATTTGCTATAATAGCTATAACAAGGAACAAGCTAAAACGCTGACCTTTGAGACTGAACTTCTATGCCCTCGTCTGACCCCCCTTCTCTTCACGAATAAAGCAAGCTCTCAGTCTCCACTCGGATTAGCGGCATTGGCGTTCTTTTCTTAAGTTTAAGTAGTAGTTTTCTAAGATTGGGAATATAACTTATACGCTTCAGCCGTGGAAGCAGATATGCAACCAACAGGGCATAAATATCTATTCTAGTATGTATGTATATTCTATAATATTGTTAAAGTCAAGAAGTTACCGTGCAGGGGTGGAATAGACAAATTAGCTTTCAAAAGGGCTTACCTCGCCCGATACCACACCTTTTTTTTCACTATGTGAGTGCTTTGCCCTTTTTGATATCTTCTTTATCTGCTTTTATGGTCGATCTTTCTTGTCCCAACCATTCTTCTTAGTCTTAGTTCCAATCACAATAAGAAAGGAGAGAATTGATAACAAAGTTTTCATGTTGTTGATTCCTAGGCCTAGTGCTTTTTCCTCTTTGCCGCCTATTGCTACTAGTGGGGTAGGATTAACCTGCAATATGGAACCACATGGTCCCAGTCGTGCCTAAAAGAAAATGAAGAAGATGGAAAGATGTCTTTCTCACAGCGTGGAAAATTACTTCAACCTTGATTTCACTAAGGATGTCGGACCGAAGGCATCACATCTTGTGTTTTCCCCTTTGGACACTTCCACGATTTCCTTCTATAAGTTGGTTTCCAGCCGATCAAGAATCCTTCTTTATTTAGATATTTAGAAAGCTGAATGAATATGGATAGATGCCCACATCAAGAACTTGCCACAGAGATTCTCCTTGCTAACCTAGCCTGATTCTAGAACTTCTCAACCCATGACCACTAATAAACCTAAGATAATCGGTTTGAAGAAGTCAAGCCATTCTGCTGACACGAAAGGTTGGGGTATGCTCGACCGAAGGAAAAGAAATGAGGTCTCATGATTTGTCTCAAGCGGACAGACTGCCCGAGCTAAAGAAAGAGTAGATTCTCCGAAAGACCTATTCTACATCCGGGACGAGAAGTACTAATGTCGAAGACTGCACAAACACATTAGGCTTCCTTTCTGTTATTGGATGACTCAATCCCCCTTGTCCACTTCTTAGAATGATTTCCCTATCTAAGTCTTCAACTACCGTACCTGTGACTTTTTGAGTTTTCGGATAGACCCCTGTGATAGAGTGATATATTAGATTCGCACTAATGAGTCAGTAAGAATACAAGTCCTCTTCCCCAACCCAACTCACGTAACTCAAGTCATCCTTTCTCTTCTCTTTATAGCATATCCCAATCCCGTCGCTTTATCCCTGCCCTTTTCTTTCTACAAGAGAGGGTAGCCCCTCGGTAAAGGTTTTCTTACAAATGCTAATTAGGTTAGCTCATTTTTAGGAATGGGAAACAACTCTTTTCCTTCTTCCAAGCAAGCCTTTTTACATGCCTTATCCGCCACAAAGACTACTTATTCCTTGCCCTAACCCCAGCACTTGACCTATCGACTTTCACGCTTTCTTTCTCATTGGCTAGCTTGACTTTGAGGTGAGGTACTTCTATTTGTCTTCCTTCCTTGGCAAAGACCCCTTCCTCCTGGCCTGATGACTTGAAAACAGTCTGAGAATTTAAAATAGATAGAAACGAGTTTAATATAAGCAAGCGTAGTTTAGGAAGAAAGTAAGTAGAAGCTGGGGCTGAGAAGCCTTAGGCTGAGCCAATTAGAGTATGACATCAAGAAGCTTAGAGGCTATCTAGATCTTGTCACAAGAATAGCTCAAGTTGAGTCAGTGGAGTTTGGTGTTATCATAAAGATAAAGAAGAAGATAGACCATGTGCCAGCCTTAAGTTGAGCGGAAGGCTCAGGCCTTCATATTTATTTTGATTATTAAGAAAATAGAAAAGAAATTCTATATAATTAATAATAATATAATAGAAGTAAGTCTAGCCTTTTCATGACTAAGTTGGAAAGAAGAAGAAAGGCAGACTCCATCAAGAAAGGGGTGGCCCAGAAAGATACGATCCACGAATAGAAAGATTTCCAAGTCCCAGGTAGCGCTCAGAAGGCTGTGAAGGAAAGCGTTTCAATTCTTTCGGAGTACTACTGCTCAGGGGAAAGGCGAAAGAATGTCCATGCATATTCGTAAACGAAAGGCAAAGGATAGATACGACTTAGTATCCGTAAATCGTAGAGATGACAGAGGGGGGAAAGCTGTCTTATTTAGCCTTTCATCGAGATTGGTGAATTACGGTCGAAAATCTAATAGAATCTGGTTCGAGGCTTTTCTATTTCAATATCTGCTGCTTTTTATCCCATATGGATAGCTTTTGATATACTTCGAGAGCTCTGAATGAGATAGATCAATCAAGCCTTGCCCCTTTGAACAACTTTCTAATTTCCCAGCTATAGAATAGAATATAGAGAAAATAATAGAGAAAAGAATAAAGAATAATGGGATAGAGTGACTGGCCAATAGACAAAGACTATCTACCTAGCCTACTTCACTCTCAGAACTTAGCTTAGGACTTGACGAAAGAAAAGAGCTCACTTTGAAAAAGCTAGATTAGCAACTACAACTACAACTGGTTCATACCTCACTGCATCTAAACTTTATCCCATTGCCTGCTACCTTTCCTTCCTCTCCTTTTAGTCGCTCATCAAACTCGCACCTTCTATGGTATTTGACATTGTTATTCATTCCCTGCAAACAAGCATTCTATTCTGAAAGTGCCACCATAGTGGATTCTAGAAAAAAAGAGGTGATTCCGACCGACAGGCTACAACAACACTTCTTTTTGGCTACACTCAAGGAACATCTCATCTAAGAAGAAATAGGAAGCAAATCTTCTCTTCCATGTGCTAGATGTAGGCATTTCCCCTCTTAGCATACGAACTTCACTACCTTAATTCCTTAATCCCCTTCTTTCTTTCACTGTAAAGGAGAATGAATCGAGAGTAGAGACTTTCCTTTCAACACTTTTAGGTTCAGTAGTTTAGTCTAATTCCTCTTGAGTTTCGTCTTTCCTTTCAACACACACTTTCAGGTTCAGTAGTTCAATCTAATTCCTCTTGAGTTTCGTCTTTTCTTTCAACACACACTTTCAGGTTCAGTAGCTCATTCATTTCTCCATTCATTGATTCTTGAACTGTAAACTCAAATTAATATTGAGTTGAGTCTTGACTTGTGAAAGAAGGTTCAGATTCAAGAGCCTCCAATTTCCCTTCCTTGTTTACTGTTAAAAAATAAATGGGTTCCGGTGAAAGAGCTTGACCTTCAGATCATCCAGCCTATGTGAAAGAGTGAAAGAGGGAGAGGAAATGAATTAGCGGCTTTCCCCAGTCTTTTACTGTTCAGGTTCAGGAGTTTACCGAGTTTACTGTGAAAGAAGGTGAAGAAGTAGAAGTAATAAATAGTCCAGGAGTTTACTGTGAAAGAATAACGAACTCGAACAGAAGGGACAGGTTCAGGAGTGATCTACAGAAAGAAACAAGGGAATGAGACCAATAGAATAAGTTCAGGAGCAAAGAGACCTACAGAAGGGAATGAGACCCATAGAATAGGTTCAGGAGCTTGACCTTCTTCTCATCCAGCCTATGTAAGTAAAAGAGTGAAATGAACGAATAAATAGGGAATATCGTCTTTGGTGAAGGAGAATGAATCTTGAGTAGAGTCTTTCCTTTCAACACTTTCTTGAAGGTTTAGTAGTTCACTCTCATTCATCTTTCGCATTTACAGTTTCATTCTTCTTTTCGTTTTTTCTTCTTTCCTTCCTCTTCAGTCTCATTCTTGTTTCTTACAGTTCAATCTGGTAAAGGAGAATGAGCTTCTCTTTCTTGACTTACTCTTCTGTCTCATGAATAAAAGGAGTTCAAGCAAGCCAACTAGTTCTGTCTCATTCTTGTTGAGTCTTGACTTAATAATGAATCAATTACCTCTATCCCAAATTATTCCTAAAAATAGACAGAAGATAGAAGAATGAATCGAGAGTTGAGGACAAGTGATTGAGTGAAGGATAATTCATCTTGAAGATTGACTTACAATGAAAGAATAGTTAGTTCAACCCTTGTTCAATCAGGTTCATGAGCTCAGCTGCTTTACCGACAGGTTCAGGAGTGAAAGAAAAGAGCTACTTCACTTTACAGTCAAAGGATCAAAGGTTGAGTCTCATGAATCTTGAGTTGAGTCTTTCGTCTCATGAATCTTGAGTTGAGGATTGACTTACAGTTCACTCTCAAATAGCTTGAGGTCAGGGAATATCGGAAAAGTTGAATGAGTAAGTCGCGGCAGTGAAAGAGTCAATGAATTAGCTGTTAGATTCCCATAAAAAAGCTTTCCTTATTGGGAAGGAGAATTAATAAGTAGGTTCAGTAGTTCAGGAGAATGCAAAGAGAGTGAAGACTTGAAAGACTATCAGGGGAAGATCAAGAATTAATTGAGAGTATTTCTCTTTTACCGTTCAAGAATAAATAGGAAAAGGAGACTGATGAATAAAAGGATCATGATGAATAACGAGTGTTTATAGTCTCATTCTTGTCTCATTCATCTTGAGTCTTTCCTCTTCCTTCTTTCATTCATTTACTCTTTCTTGTCTTGCTTCAGTCTAATTCTTCTTTCGGTTTCGTCTTTCAAAGCTGCTAATTCATTCTTTCACTGTAAAGGTTCATCAGTAGCTCAGGTCATATCGGTTCACGAGAGAATAGGAACAGAAGTGAAGTTCAGTCTCATTAATCTTTCATCTCCCCTCTTTCAAACACAGTAAACTCGGAGAGAGAAGGTTCAGGAGCAGTTAAGTTTTCTTCTAAACACTATGGCTCGACTCGAAAGGTTCTTCTTCTAGCTTTACCTCGTTCAAGAAGAATAGTTCAGGTTCGAGAGTTTACAGTTAAAGAAGGAATCAGAGAATCAATCTTTCTTACAGGAAATAGCTGATTGATGAAAACGAGAGCAAGAGGAAAAGGATGACGAATTGGAAAGGTGCGAAGCAACGAGACACACAATCACCGAGGTTACAGTGAAAGAAGGGAGAGGGGAACAAGAATTGATAATAAGGAACAATCACTGACGGGAATAGAGTCAAAGGTTCAGCAGGAGTTTACTTTACCTCGTTCAATCAGTCTCATTAATCTTTCTTCTTTGTTTACATTCATTAGCTACTTCATGAACCCATTTACCGAGTTGACAGTTAAAGAATAACTCACAAGAAAGAAGTGAAAGAGAATTAAGGAGAAAGATCCAAGCCCTAGCTAAGATTCCCTGTTTACTGTGAAAGAAGGAAAAGAATAAATAAGTGAATGAGCTTTACCTCTATAAAGAATAGTTCAGGTAATAAAATAGAATAAATAAATAGGTTACTACGGAGCGAACTCTCATTAAGGAGAAAGAGAAGAAAGAGCCAGAGCTAAGCCTATTTACTGTGAAAGAAGGGAAAGAACAAGAACTTCCAATTATATCAGTGAAGGAAAAGAATAAATAGGGGCAGGCAATGAAATTGTTCAAGAATAGTGAATGAGCGAAGCTGAGGGAAAGGTTTTCGGTTGAGTCTGACTGTGAAGGAGAATTAATAAGGAGTCTCCATTCACCTGTCAGTTTCACTCATTGCCTGATTTCTTTCTCGTCAGGTTCAGAAGCTCTATTCGGTCTAATTCTTCTTTCATCTTTCCTTTCTTTTCTTCTTCAATCAGTCAAAGGAGTCGGAGTTCAGCCTAGTTCAATGAGTAGGATCAGTCTAATGAGTCTGACAGTGAACTCTCCCTTGTGTTCCGGTGAAGGAGAAAGAAGAAATAGGGTACGGAGTGAGCTCTCGAATTCATAAGCTTGACTTACCTTGTTCAAGAATAGTATAGTTCAGGCGCGAAGCCAAGGGGCAGGTTCTTCTTCTAGCTTTACCGAGTGAAAGAGTGAAAGAAGGAAATAAAACAAACAAAGCTAGCTCGGCTAAGACAGAGAGGAGCGAAGCTGAGGTGATTGAGTTCAAGAGTTCAATTCGTTCAATAGTGATTGAGCTTGACCTTGAATCTTGAGTTTCGTCTTTCCTTTCAACATTTTCAGGTTCAGTAGTTCACTCTCATTCATAAGGAGTCTCCCTTCTCTTTCCCTTCTTTCTTTCACTGTAAAGTCTAATTAAGCTTTAGTTTCTTTCGTCTTTCCTTTCAACACTTGAAGGTTCAGGATCAAGATCAGGTTCAGAAGTAGGAGTAGGAGCAGGAGAATTTATCTTTCTTGTCTTGTTTTCGTCTTTCAATTCGAATTTCATTCATTTACTCGACTGTATATATAAAGTGAATGAGCTTCTCTTTCTTTTCTTTTCCTATTGATTCTTTCACTGTAAACTCTGTCTTCGTCTTCTTCCTCTCTTCCTTCTTTCTTTCTTTCACCTATTTATTGGTCTCTTTTTTTTTCTTTCCTCTCCAGTAAAGCAGCTAATTCATTTATTCAAACACAGTAAACTCGTTCAATCAGTCAATCAAAGGTTTAAGGTTTCGTTTTCTTTTCTTTTCTTTCCTGTCATGTAAAGCAGCTAATGAATTTCTTCTCCCTTCACTATCTCTTTCACCTCTTTTTCTCGGTAAATAGGTTCAGGTCAGGTAATATCGATGAAGGAAAGAGCTACTTCAACTGAATATGCTTTACCTCCCCTGCCTTAAAGAATAAAGAGAGAGGAGCAGAGCGCAGCCACTTTACTGTTCCGAAATAAATAGGAGGAGGAGGAGAAGGAGTTGAGTCTCCCTTGTTTCGGTTCAGGTAATTGAGTATAAGGAGTGAGTGCAGCAACGAGACCGATAGGGAGAGGGAGTAAGGAGTAAGGAGCGGGCTCCCCTCGAAGAGGAGAGGCAATGCAATTGCTTTACCTCCTTCCGGGAAGGGTTTCATTTAGTAGCGAAGGGAAGTCTCATGAGTCTTTCTTCTTCTTTTACAGTTTGTTCATCAAAATAGGGAGAGGAAAGAAAAGCAAGCAAAGAGAAGAGACCGTAAGTAAAGGAGAAGAAGTAGGATCAGTCTAATGAATTAGAAGGAGAACAAGGAGAATGATCCTTCGTCTACATTCATCTGTCTGTCTGTTTCACAATATCATTCCCTTCTTTCTTTGTTCCGTGGAATAGAGGCTTTGGAGCTTGATCTTATTCAAAGACTGTAAACTCTACTCTCTCTCATCTTGTCTATCTTGCTTTCGGCTTTCAAAGCAGCTAACTCCTTCAATCAGGCAATGGAAGCCACTTTACCTTGTTGGAGAGGGGCAGGGGCGAAGCAGCCCGACTGTAAAGGAGAGGAATTAAAATCATTCCGTTTATTAGGTAAAAGAAGAAATAGGTTCCGGAGAATGAATGTTGAGTCTTGACTTCCTGCCTGATTCCGGATTTCATTCCTGTTCCGGAGCTCGAATGTAAAGGGAATATCGTATAATGCAATGGAATTGCTTTACCCAGTTGGAGAGGTGAAGGAGAAGAGAAAGAATGAATCTTTCGGCCTTTGTTCAAGACTGAGTTCAATCTGGTTCTGGTTCAGTAGCTCAGCCAGCCGAGGTCCAGGTTTAAGGTTGAGGCTTTCTCTTTCTGGTTTCACTATCTCTTTACTTTTATTTACTCGACTGGAAAGGATTGGATTGAATTCAGTTACTCTCTTGGAAAGTTCATGTCATGAATAGAGGTTCAGTAGCTCATTTATCTTTCTTCTCATAACTCACGGTAATAAAGTATAAGGAGTTTCGGATTGACTTCCTGTTCCGGAGTAAGTAGCTCTCCGCAGCTAATGTTTACTCTCCTGTAAAGCTGCCAACTCCTTCAATCCGGGAAGAGAACGACATAGAGGGGTAGCTTCTCATCAAGCTTACCTAGTTCAATCCGGGAAGAGAAGGTCATATCGGAAAAAAAGAATACATAATCCTATTTACCCTGTTCAAGAAAGAATCGGAATTGATAAGGATTGGCAAGAAGAGCGAAGCAATGACACAAGAATAGTTGGCGAAGCAACGAAACCAATAGATAGAGAGAGGAGCGAGGACAATTCGAGCGTTAAAAGTAGCAGGGTCAAGGTAGCATTCCCTGTACCAGCACTCTAGTATTTAGTAAATTCTTTGACTAAGGCCTAGAATCACTCTCGAGAAAAGGCCTGATTTACATACTGTCTCGAAGGTAAGGGAATAAAGGCATAGGAGTTGAGGATTGACTTCCCTTCCGGTTAAGGAGAACGAATAGTCTTTCCCTCGTTTAGTAGCTCAGCCATGAGACCATAAAAAAGTAAAGGACAGAAGCAACGAGACCGAGTTCAATCAGTCCAGTCCAATGCAGGGGAAGAATAAATAGGTGAAGGAGAAAAAATATGCTTGACCAAGTTTACTATGAAAGAATAACTTACACACAATCACTTCCTTCTCATAACTCACAATCACTGAATGAAGAGAATAGAGGTTCACTTGCTTGCTTATCTTTCTTTCATTCTCTTTCTGTAAAGTCAAATTAATCTTGTCTTGCTTTCGTCAGTCTCTTTTCTTTTCTCGACTGTAAAGGAATATCTGATTCTTCTTCTTTCATTAATCTCTAGAAGGTGAAGTAGCTCTCGGTTCAGGCAATGGAGAATTAATAAGGAGTCTTTCAACACTTTCTCATCAAGCCTATCTATTTACCGAGTGAAAGAATAAATAGGGACAAGCAAGAAGGTGAAGGAGAATGCATCTTGCTTGAGTATTGATCTTTTACAGTGAAGGGAGAGTAGTACGTACATTAGCGACTTTATCTTCTTTACAGGCAGGAGAGTCAAAGAGTTCCATCAGGGACAAGTGATTGAGTTTACCTAGTTCAATCTCTCTCATTAATAAGGAGTCTTAGTTTACAGTTCAAGAATCCATAGGGGAAAGAAGGGAGAGGTGAACAATAACTGAGAATAATGAACCATAACTAAAGGGAATATCGGTTTTAAGGGGCAGGTTCATGAGTAAAAGGGAGAGGATCAAGATCAGTTAAAGAATTAATATTTCTTACAGGAGAGGAAAAGATTGAAGGTTGAGGAGTGAATCATCCAGCTGCTTGACTTACCTTGTTCAAGAGTGAAATCTAGTTCCGGTTCCGTATAGAATAGAAGCTGATAGTTTATAGGAGGTTCACTCTCATTCATCTTGTTCTTGTCTTGCTTTCGGCTTGACTTCCCTCCCTTTCGGTTCAATAGCGTAGCGAACATCCTTTCATTTGTTGGAGAGGTTCCGGAGTAAACTCTAATTCATCTTTCCTTCCTGTTCTTTCATGTCTTTCCTTCCGGAGTTCAGTCTCTTTCCTGTCCCTGAATTTATTCAACCATTGTAAAGGAGAGAGGAGAGAATCTTTCGTTTCGTCTTCAGTCTCATTCTTCTTTCATTTTCTTCTTCTTTTCTTTACTATCCCTTGTTGTTGCAAGAATTCTTAATTCATGACAAACGGAGACTAAAGAAAGTGTTGGATTTAAAGCTGGTGTTAAAGATTCTAAATTGACTTATTATACTCCTTCATATGAAACCAAAGATACTGATATCTTGGCAACATTATGAGTAACTCCTCAACCGGGAGTTCCACCCGAGGAAGTAGGGGCCGCTGTAGCTGCTGCTGAATCTTCTACTGGTACATGGACAACTGTGTGGATCGATGGGCTTACCAGTCTTGATCGTTACGTTACAAAGGACGATGCTATGGATGTTCCCGCTGGAGAAGAAAATCAATATATTGCTTATCTAGCTGCTTATCCCCTAGACCCTTTTGAAAAAGGTTCTGTTACTAACTGACTTCCATTGTGGTTAGTTGGATTCAAGGCTTTGCGTGCTCTCTCTACGTCTGGAGTATTTGCGAATCCCTACTGCTTATATTCAAACACTTTCCAAGGCCCGCCTCATGGTATCCAGTTTGAAAGAGAGAAATTGAAGAAGTATGGTCGCCCTCTATTGGGATGTACTATTAAATAAACCTAAATTGGGATTATTTTCTAAGAATGAATTATGGTAAGAGTAGTTTATGAATGTCTACAATGCTACTACGGATGCAAAGAAATGATGAAAAAGGGCTTTGCTCGAGAATTGGGAGTTCCTATCGTAATGCATGACTACTTAATTGGTGGATTCACTGTAAATCCTAGAAAGAAAAGAGCTACTGAAACAAAATATGGTTTACAGAGTGAAAGAAGGTAAAAGACAGAGAATGAATTTCATATGCTTTACCGAGTGAAAGAAGTAGAATGAATCTTGAGTTTTGACTTTTCCGAGAAGCTACTGAACCTATTTACCGAGTCTTTGAATAAAGAGGAATGAAGCGATCTTGTTTACTTTGTTTGAAGGTGAAGGATAACAAATAAGGAGTCTTTCTTCTCTTTTTCTTTGACCTTGTTCAATTTGTTGAAGGAGCGAAGCCAATTTACAGTGAAAGAAGGGAGCCGAAAGAAGCCGAGGTTCAAGATCATTAATCTTGCTTCTTTTATCGACTGTAACTGTAAAGGTGATTGAGCGAAGCCATGAGACCGATAAGATAGGTTACGGAGTTCAGAGGATCATTCATCTCTTTTCTTACTGTTCCGGAGTTCAGGCAATGGAATAGCTTTCCCTGATTCTCATACAGCTGCTTTACCCACTCGAAGAGGAGAGGGAAGAAGGAGCGGCTAGTTCCCCCCTTGTTTACTCTGAATGAATAAATAGGGACAAGAATGCATCTTGTTGAGTCTTTCAATGAAAGACTTTCGAGAACTGTCCCTTCTTTCTTTGTTCCTATTCCGGAGTCAATTCTCATTCATAAGCTTGACTTTAACCTATTGCCCTTGTGAAAAAAAAAGAGCTACTGAAACAGAATATGCTTTACCTAGTTCAATCAGTAGGATCATTCTAATTCATCTTGTCTTGCTTCAGTTTCTCATTCATCGAGAGTTGAGAAGAAGAAGTAGTTAAGTAAAGAACATGCGAAGGCAATGGGATAGCTTTACCGAGTTGTAGAGGTTGAGGATTGTTGAATATGAACATAATAAGGAGAAAGAGAAGAGACCGAGTTTACGAGGTTCAGGAGCTTCTCATCCAATCCAGCCTATTTCCCTTGTTTACAGTTCGGGAAAGAAAGGATTAGATCAAGAATAGTCTTTCCTGAGTTTAGTAGTTCACTCTGATTCATCGAGAGTGTTTACAGTTCAGGCAATGGAATAGCTTGACCTTCAAATCCTCCTGTTTACCTTCTTCCTTCAATAACAGATGGGAATAGAGTATAAGGAGTCTTTCAGGAAGTAGCTTAGGGCATATCTATCGGGCCAGGTTCAGTCAGTCGCTTCGCTAAATAATCTCATTTGACTCTCCTCTCCCTTCTAGTTTCGGCTTTCAACACTTCCTCCCTTCTTTGTTCCAGGTCAGGTGAAGGAAGTCACTTCGCTTAAACTCTTTTCTTTTCCCGGCTGTAAAGGTGAAAGACTGAATGAAAGAAGGGAATGGAATTGTTCAACCAACCGATAGGTGAATGGAAAGAACAGAGAAGAGACCATAAAGGATAGGTTCAGGGGAAGGGTTTCATTCAGTGGCTCAGGGAATAGAGGTGAACAAGAACTTCCTTAGAATAAGGAACAATAACTTCACACTGTTACAAATATATTCTCATCAAAAAGCTTTCCTTCCTTACACTTAAACTTAAAGAACGAAAGAAAAAGAGTTTACAGTCTTTGTGAAACCACCCTTGTTCAAGTCGTCCTAAGACAAGAGCTGATAGGTTGAGGAGAAAGAATCCATATGTTCCAGAGTTCAGGGGTTCAGAGTTGCTTTTTACATTTGTTGAGTCTTTCAAGCAGAAGAAAGAAGAAGAATAAATGGGTTACGGGAAGGTAATATCGGAAAAGGTTTAAGGTTGAGCAAATCTTTCTTATTCTTAGTTTACAGTGAATAAATGGGTGAAGGAGAATTAATCTTTCTTTTTCAATTCAAGAAGGGACAGGAGAAAGAATCGGATGGAAAGGGGCGAAGCAGAGGTTAATCTTAATAAAGAAGGTCAGAGGTAAATAGGTCAAGCAGCTAATTCTCGGCCACTTTACCGAGTTGGAGAGGTTCAGGATTTCATAATGATTTATTTCCTTGTTTACAGTTCAGTTAAATAGGAGAAAGAAAGAATAGATTCGAGACACACCTTGTTTACAGTTCAATCAGGTAATAACAAAGGGGAATAGAGGCTCCGGTTCGTTCCGGTTCAGTAGCTAATCTCATTGACTCTACGGTAATTCAGTAGCTTCTCTTTGAATCAATTCATTCTCTGATTCATGAATTTACTCTCAAGTTCAGGATTGAATAACTCTTGTCTTGCTTGAGGCTTGACTTCCGGTTCAGTGGCGAAGACATGAAACTGAGTTGTAGAGGTTCAAGGGCAGGAGAAAGAAGAAAGAGGTTCCAGCCAGAGTGAAGGAGAATGCATCTTTCCTTTTGTCTTTCCTTGATTCATAAGGTTCAGGAGTGAGAGAAGGTGCGTGCAAGTTCAGGATTTCATTCATTTATTTACTCGACTGTAATAGAATATCTGATTCATCTTGTCTTCTTCTTCCTGTTTTGTCGAATGAGTCTTACAGGCAGGGGAGTAGTTCAAGAGTGAAATCAGGTTTATGAGTTTACCTCATTTACAGTTCATTCATAAAATAGGTTCTGGAGCTCAGCCACTTTCATAGTTCAATCAGCAGGTTCAGGTTCTGGAGCGGAGCAATGAGACACCGATACGCGAATAAGCTTTACCTCTCATTGGACTCTGCTTTAAATTAAAGGTTCAGAGGATTGAATAAATAGGAATAGAATAAGAAGACAGAGAAAAGAAATAGGCTCCCGTTCAGTCGCTTCTCTTTCTTTCTCTTCGTTTACTGGGAATAGAGGAATAGGCAATGGAAGGTTCCGGAGTTTAGGATCATTCTTCTTTCGTCTTGACTTCCCGTTCACTCTCATTCATTTCATATGCTTTCTTTACAGTCTTTGTTTGAATAACTCACATTCACTTCTGGTAATATAGAGAGAGGTTTACGTTTCGGTTTCACTAGCTCTTTTCTGTACTCTTCAGTTCCGGATTGAATGAAAGAATAAATAGGAGCAGGAGCCGTAGTTCAGTCTAATTCTTCTTGCTTGAGTCTTGACTCTCCATTCACCCATTGGTAATTAATTTCATTTCCTTCTTTCTTTCACTGTAAGCTCGTTCAATCAGGTCCTATACTTCCTGAAAGAAGGAATATGCTTTACCTTGTTCAATCAGGTTTAGTCGCTTCTCTTCTTCTTCATTCTGTAAAGGTTCCGGTCATAGAGGCAGGGGGAGCAAATCCCTTTTTCCCTTGTTTATTTACTGTTAAGGGAGTAAAAGAGTGAGTTCAATCAAAGAGCTACTTCATTCATCTTTCCTTCAATCAATTCATTCTCGAATCTGTTCTTTAAACACTGTAAAGAAGGTCTCCTCTCTCTCTTTCTCCTTATGATTTAGAAAGGTAAACTCGATCGAATTAATCTTGAGTCTTTACAGTGAAGGGAAAGTCAATTCTAGCTTTACCAAGTGTTTGAAGCGAGAGGGTCAGGGTCAGGTTCTTCAAATAGCTTGACCTTGTGAAAGACTGAGTGAAAAAATAAATGGGTTACGGTTTCACTATCTCTTTTCTTTTACCGACAGTAAAGTGAAGTAGCTAATGAATTGACTCTACTCTCCTGTCCTGGATTGAATGATCAATAAGTAATGGTTCAGTAGTTCAGGATAATTAATAAGGAGTCTCGTCTTGCCTTTCAACACTCGATTCATAACATAAGGAGAAAGAAACAATATGCTTTACCTCGGGATGGGAACTGAAAGAATAAATAGGGAGAGATTGAATTCATTCTTTGAATAAGGTCAGGTAATATCGTCTAAGCGAAGGTTCAAGGGAGGGAATAGAGTCTTTGGTTCAAGTTTCACTATCTCTTTCTTTTCTTTCACTCGCTAAATAGGCTCAGGAGTTTACTATTCAATCTGGTAATAAAGTATAAGGTTTAGTAGTTAAGTTTCTTTCTTTCATCTCCCTTCAAAGACTGTAAAAGATAGGTGATTGAGCGAAGCAGCAAGACTGAGAGTTTACGAGGGATAATTCATCCATCATTTTTGTCGAGTCTTTAAGCACTTGAAGGTGAAGGAGAAAGAATCCATACAATAGGTTGAATCAGGTTCATTTACATTTACGCAACCTACTCTGTCTAGGGAGCTTTATCGAGTGAAAGAAGAATCGGCCAGGAGTAGAGAAAGAAACCCGAGTGAAAGAAAAGAGTTCTGTCTCATTAATAATCTTTACTTAAACCTGACCTAAAGAAAGAAAGACCTACCTATTTAGAACCGAATCTTTGAATAAAGAGGAGTGAAGGTGATAAGATAAGGAACCACTACAAGGGAAGTAAGATTCAGATTACCTTGTTGATCGAATATCTCAAGGCAAAAACATTGTTTGAGATTCGAATCACTCCACGAGCAAGATAGATCTTGTCGAGCTTGAATGATTCTACATGCAACCTAAACTACATAGAATTGCAAAGAAACATAGCCATTGGCTAAAGAAAAGCACAAATTCTTCTTTTACTATATTTTCCAAGTCTCTTACAAATGCAACATACATGGCTTTATATAGCCTCAAAATGAAACTACTAAAGGCATTCCAAGAGTTGTAACATTCATACTTAATGGTCACAATTAACCATTATGTAATTGTAACCTAAAGTAAATAAAAAGTTCTAAAAACTCTAAATTACTCTAAATTGTAACCCTCCCAAAATTTATAACAATGAAACTTCATTCTTCTTCGATGTGGCATGAATTGAAACATCTTTTGATAATTTTGACAACCTTTTTTTCACATCTTCATTGAAGTATATTGTATGATTGATGTTTTTTGGTTCATATCAGAAAGAGTGAAACAGCTCGACCCATAGCGAGAGGAGTGAAGGAGAAAGAACCCACAGCGGTGAGACGAGAAGCCAAGAAGAGGATTTAATTCATTGACTCGACTGTAAAAGGATAAGTTCAGGATTTAATATGAATTGACTCTAAACACTGTATAGGTGATTGAGTGAACAGACCTATAGAAAGAAGGTCATATCGGTTCAGTCGCTTTACCGAGTGAAAAGTGAAAGAAAGAATCTTTAGTCTTTACTTACTAATTACCTACTTCAATCAAAGAGCTACTGAATGAACCAACCCCTTTACCCACTGTAACTGTCTCAGTCTCATCTTTCGTTCAGTCTTTGTTTACTGTGTTTGAAGGGAAGAGTGAAAGGTGAACAAGAACTTATAATAACGAACAATCACGGAACAAGTAGTTTAATCTCTTGAATATCTTTCTTACAGGGAATAGAGTCTTTGGTTTATGAGCTGATCTTTCTTCATTTTCTTTGTTTACAGGGTACAGGGAATAAAATAAATAGGAAAGAGCCGGTCAGGTAATATCATCGTCGGTGTAGGAGCTCTCGTGTCAACCACTTCTCATAAAAAGGAAGAAGCTGATAGACTGTAAAGTTCAGTAGCTAATTCATTTACTCTACTGTCAAGGTGATTGAGCTTCTCTTTGACTCTCATGTAAAGCAGCTAATTCATTAATTCTTTCACAGTAAAAAGATAGGATAAAGGGTGTCGGGTTGGTTTGGCTTTCTCTTTTTGGTTTCTTCTTCTTCTTTCTTTCTATACTCTAACTAAGGGTTCCGGTTCAGGATTGAATATGCTCGGACAGGAGTTTACCTCTTTCCTTACTATTCAGTCTCTAGAATAAGGAGTGTTTATAGTCGAGTAATCAAAGAGTGAAAGAAAAGACAAAGTAGTATTG
Organism: Cucurbita maxima; assembly: GCF_002738345.1. Taxonomy (NCBI): domain Eukaryota; kingdom Viridiplantae; phylum Streptophyta; class Magnoliopsida; order Cucurbitales; family Cucurbitaceae; genus Cucurbita; species Cucurbita maxima. The sequence continues at coordinate 218,672 of NW_019272073.1, forward strand.
ATTGAGCTTCTCTTTCTTGACTTCTGAATTAAAGGTTGAGTCCTGGAGTGTTTACAGTGAGTGAAAGAAGGTGTGAAGGAGAATGCATCTTTTGTGGAGTCATAGTTTGAAGTTCAATCAGGGGAAGGATCAGATCAAGAGTGAATCTTTCGGATTTTCAAGAATAAGGAACAATAACAGATGGTAATGTAATAGAGGTTGTTCAGGTCAAGGATCCAGAGAAGAGCTAAGATTCCCCACCCAGTTTACAAGAAAGATCAGAGAAAGAATCAAACACCAATTTATTTAGTGAAAGAATAGTTCAACCCTTACGAGGTTCAGGAGTGAGAAAGCAAGAAGATTCGGGAGTTTACAAGCAAGAGAGGAATAGGGACAATTGAGAGAGAGATAGTTTACGAGGTTCAGTCGAATTAAATGTTGAGTCTTAGTTTACAGTGAAAGACTAAATGAAAGGAGAGTGGAGAGTCAAGATGAAAGAGAAACCCTGAATCAGATTGCCCAAGGTAAAAGACAAAGAGAGAGAATTAATTGATTGAAGACTCAGCCGAAACCCTGAACCTAAATCTCTACAACTCGGTAAAGCTGCTTCTGCCTTCCCTTGCTTCCTCTGCATCGATATGACCTTTATTTAGAGAATGAAAGATGAAAGAGCTTGAGCAGTAAGGAAAGAATAAACTCTCTTTATTAATGATCTTTCCCTACTTTACTGAACTTTATGAACCTTTGACTGATCTAACTCGCTCTCGTGGCTTCACCCCTTTCTTTACTGTCTTTGTTTGAAGGTGGACTCAATCAAGGAAGATTAATGAGAGGAACTCTTGAACAAGGTAATAGGCTAGCTGAGAATCAGGTAAAGCTCTGGACCCTATTGATCGATTCTTTGACTGCTCTCGATCCTTTCTTGCTTTCACTCTTGAACATAGGCTGGAAGGTAAAGGAGTTGAACCTCTCCCTATTTATTCTTTCAATTCATTGAATCAGGAACCTCTCTCTCTCTATTACCTGACCTTCAAAGACTCGATAAATGGGGCGGGATGATCAGCGACTAAACCAGACCCTTTCCTTTAGAGAATGAAATCAGGCAATGGAATTGTTCAACCGAATTCCATCAGGGAGAGAGAGGAAATAGCGGCTTTACCCCGTGAAAGAAGAATCAGTCAGTTTAACCTCTATTCAATCTGGTAATATCGGTTCTGGAAGAAGACGAGTTGGAGAGGTTTAGTAGCTCAGGAGAAGGATTGAGTTCATATTTACTCGACACAGGAAAGGAATATCCTCTGATTCTTGCATTCTCGTCGGGTTCTGGTTCATTAGCTTCTCTTTCATTTTCTTCTTCAATCAATGAATTAGCAGCTTGACCTTGCCTTTGTTTGAGTGAAATCAGGAAAAGGTTTAAAGAAGGTTGAGTCTCATTCATCTTTAGTTGAGTCTAGGAGAGTGAAAGAGTGAAAGAAGTACAATGGTTACGAGAAGAGGGAAGGGAGTAAGTTGTGAGACAAGAAGAGAAAGAAGATGAGGGGAAGGAGCTTCTCATCCAATCCAGCCTATTTCCCTTGCTTGTTCAAGAGTGAAATCAGGGAGAGGTGAATGTGAAATGAAAGAATTTCATATGCTTTACCTCCGAGTAAAAGAGTGAAAGAATCATCCTCCAGTTTAGGAGCGAAGACGAAGGAGGACAGAGTGAAATCAGGTTCCCTTGTTTACTGTTCAAGAAGAAATAGGGGAAGGAGAAAGAATGCATCAATAGGTTCAGAAGTGAGACCGAGTATATAGTTCAATCAAGGATCAGAGAGAGTGAAATCAAGGAGATCAGAGAAAGAAGCCGAGGGGAAGTCTCATTCATCTTTCTTATGGGAGAGTCAAAGAGAAGAGACCGAGATCAGTCAAAGGTTTAAGATTTTCTCTTTCGGCCTGAGTTTACTGTTCATCAGGGTGAGTAAATTCATTGAATATGCTTTACCTCCTTCAATGACCTAAAAAAGAGGAGTGCAGGATAATTCATCTTAAGTCTTGACTGATTGTTCCGTAGTTCTGTCTAATTCTTGTTCCGTCTTTCCTTTCTCTTCTTCAATCAAAGACTGTTAGGTTCAGTCTCATTAATGTTGAGATTCTCCCTATTCTCTTTTTGTAAAGGTTCCGGGCAGGGAATAGAGTCAAAGAAGAATACATAGTCCTATTTACCCTGTTCCATTTGGTGAAGGAATCTTGTCTTCGTCTTCTTTCTTATTTCTTTTCTTTACTCGACTGACTAGATAGGTGATTGAGGTTCAGGTGAAGTTGCTCAGTTCATATCGGTGAAGGAGAATTGCAGCTCCTTTTTCTATTCCTATTTATTCTTTCACTGTAAACAAGAATAGTCAAAGGTTTGAGGTTGAGTCTTTCAAAGCAGCTAACTCATTCATTTATTCAAACAAAGACTATAAACTCTCTTTAATCTTTCATCTCCCTTCTTTCTCTTTCACTATAAACTCTCTTTCTTCTCCCCTCCCTTCACCTGTCGGTTTCACCCATTGCCTTTTTAAATTCATAAGGTAACATAGGGTCAGGTCATAGAGGTTACGGTTCTGGAGCTCTCGTGTCAAACACTTCCTATTTTTCTTTGACTGATAAGGGTTACCAAGAAGAGGGAAAGGAAGAATACTCAGACAGAGTCAAGTCAATTCGCGCTTGGCTTAGAGAATAAGCTCTTACATTCATATTCAAAAGAAGAGGAAAACAAAAAGGTAGTGAAGATAGAAGTATAATCAGAAGAGAAAGAAAGAACTCACGATCATCTTCTTTCTCGGGGAAAACCAATTACTCTTACGTAGATGAGAGTTAGAAAAACATCATTTGTTAAGGAAGGGAAAAGGCAGAAGCTGATAAGGGAAGGCGGCAGAAGCTGATTAAAGTTCAGGCAGAAGCTGATAAAGTTTAGGCAAGGAAATATAGTAGAGGAAAAGGCTCGGGTGAAATAGGGAAGGATCATTAATCTTGAATTCTCTGATTCATGAATGTACTATCCTCTAAAGGGATTGAATGAATGAATAAGTAGGAGCCGGAGTGAGCCTAGTAGAATAGGTGTAGGTCAGGTAATAAATAATAGCATAGAGTCAAAGGAAGAAGATGCAGACAAAGTGACAATCAGGTTCAGTAGAAAGAATATGTATGCTTTACCGACTGTAAAGGTGAATGAAATCAGTCTAATTCATCTTGAGTTAGGTTCAGCAGAATGAGTAGGGAGAAAAGCTGATAGATAGTTTACGGTTCAGGGGTGAAGACAGGAGAAAGAATCCATCATTTTATTCTTCTTTCAATTCTTTCTCTTTTCTTTTACCTCCTTCAATCAGGAAAAGGTGAATGAGTCAGTAGGGAGAGAATTCAACTCGAATGAATAGTCTTGACTCTCCTGTAAAGGAATAGAATATCTTGTCTTGCTTGAGGATTGACTTACTAATTACCTACCTCGTTCAATAAGGGAAGGAGAGGTTCTTGTTTCTTCTTCTTTTCTTTTACCGACTGTAAAGTTCAGAATTCAATGAATAATAGGGTCATCAGGTCATAGAGGTTTAGGTTCAGGAAGTAGGGAAGGAGGATTAACCTTCAGTCTTTACTTACAGTTCAGTCGCTTTATAAAGAAGGTTCTTCAGGTTCATAAATCAGGTAACAGGTAAATAGGTAAGCTAATTCATGGACTCGACTCTAAAGGAAAAGGAGTGAATGAAAGAAAGAAGAAGCGAAAGAATTAATCTTCAGTCTTCCTTACGAGGTCAAGGAGAGAGAGAAAGAAGGAAAACAATTTGCTCGAATTAATCTTCAGTCTTTGGTTACAGAATAACTCGCACATAAGCACTTATAATAACTCACAACCATGCAACAAAGGAAAGAAAAGAGCTACTTCAGATATTTACCTCCTTCAATCTATCTCAGTCTCATCTTCACTCTTTGGTTACAGTTCAAGAAAGAATAACTCACACACAAGAACTGATCGTAATAGTAGATAGAGTCAAAGAAAAGGAGATTAGCATCCAACCGCTTTCTTTACCGAGGGAAAGACAGAGAGAAATAGGGTTCAGATTCATAAGTTCAGTAGTGATTAAGGTTACCGAGTTAGAAAGCAAGAATAAAGAAAGAGGAGTAAAGCGAAGCAAGCAATGAGACCTATAGAATAGGAGAAGAGAAAGAAGTCGGTCAAGGTTCAGTAGGAGAATGCATAAGGAAAGAGTCTTGACTTTCAGTTTCAGGTTCTCTCTCAGGAAAGAGAAAAGAGAAAGATCAAGAAGAAATAGTAATAAGGAGCAAAGCCACAAGATGAGAAGAGGAGATAAATTAGTTTCAGTAGTGAAGGGGAGCGAAGGAAGCCACTCGACCCTAAAGTAAAGGACAGAAGATGCAAGCTTTAACCTATTTTTACCGAGCGAGCAAGTGTTTGAAAGAATAAGGAGCGAAGCAGGGAGTCAGAATAAAGCGAATAAGCGAAGCTGTAAGACAGAATAAAAATGAATGAGCAAAGCGGCTCGACCAAGGGAAGGGGGAGAGGAGGAACGAAGAGGTGAGGCATAAAATAAAGGACAAAAGAGGCAATTCAATCCTCAGTTTACCTTTTGGTGAAAGAATAATATAGGCTCAGGAGTCAAGGATCATTAATAGGAGTAGATGGAGACTGTAAAGGACAAGAAAGAATAGATGAGAGACCAACCATATGTCCTCTTCAGTAGCATTCCTCTTTCGCGTGGAGTCTTAGTTTGAATGAAGTCTTTGAAGGTGAAGGAAGGATCATTCTTGCTTCTTTGCCTTACAGGAGAGTCAAAAAAGAAAAGGGTTTCAGTTCAGTCTTTACTTGTTCCAGAAGGTGAAGGAGAGAAGCGGTAAGACTACTCTTTCAATCTTGACTTGATCTTTATCTTTCATTTGTTTGTTCAGTCTTTACAGCTGAATCAAAGGAAAGCAAAGAGAAGAGACACTAAGTAAAGTACAGTACAGGACGGACGGAAGGAAGATGCAAACACCTATTACCTACCTCAATCAGTTCAAGGAGAAAGAAGAAATAGGTATAGGAGTGAGACCAATAGAATAGGAAAAGGCAATCGAATTGATTTACTTACCGAGGAAACAGTGAAAGAAGAAATAGGTGTAGGAGCTTTAAAAAAGAGTAAATAGTCTCTCTCTTTCGCTGGGAGTTCATTTTTCTTTCATTTTCTCGACTGTAAAGGTGAAGGAGAATGCATCTTTAATCAGGAAAAGAATAAATAAATAAAAGAGTATAAGGGGAAGGAGCAAACAGAACAGATTCGAGACCAGAAAGAAGGATAGGAAAAAGTGAATGAGCTGATCAGCCAGCTTACCTAGTTCCCTTGTGGTTGAATACAGAAAGAGGAACGAAGCAATGAAACCGTAAAGGAGAAGATCCATCAGCGAGAGGAAAGCAAAGAGAAGAGAATGAATGAATAAGGAGTGTTTACAGTTCCATTCAAGAAAAGGTTTACGGTTGAGGATAATTAATAAAAAGTCTTGAAAGCAAAGCAAAGAGCGACTTCTTTACCTCGTTAAAGAATCCATAGGATTAGGAGTTCACTCTCATTAAGGAGAAAGATCAGAGACAGAGCTAAGATTCCCAGTTACAGTGAATAAATAGGGAGAGGACAGAAAAGATTCGAGAAGAGACCGGCCAATAGTTCTAAGAGAGATTTAGTAGTTTACCGAGTTCAATCTATCTGGTGAAAAAGAAGGTTCTGGTTCCGATGGAATATTTGATTCTGCCTCACTCAATCTTTCCTTTCTCTTCTTCTTCTTCTTTACCATTCTCGTTAGGTTCAGGTAAAGGTTCTTCAAACACCTACCTATTTACTTACCTTGTTCAATCAGGGAAGGTTCCATCCGGAGTTCAGTCTCTTTTCTTTGATTTACTCGAGATTATAAAGGTAAAGTCAGTTCAGGATCATTTAGTTAGGTAGCTAAAAAGGTATTGAAGATAGAATGAAGTTTAATCATTCGATACAAACAAACATGTAACAAAGGAGAGGAGTAGATCATCCAGCCCCCTTTACTGAGTTTACTGTGAAAGAAGAAATAGGTGATGAAGTAGCGTAGCTCAGGGAATAGAAGAAAAGGGGAAGGTCATATCTTTACCTCCTGATGAAGTAAGGCCAGGTCATTGAGAGTAGAGGAAAAGCTGAAGCATCATTAATAGGAGAGTAAGTAGCGAGAGGATCAAGATCAGATCAAGAAGCCGAGGTTACGATTTGAGGTTCAGTCTTTCTTCGCGGTTACTGGGAATAAGAATAGAGGTTCCAGGCTAAGGAGGGAAATACGGCTGGGGAAGAAGTAATAGAAAAAATAGTCTAGGAGTGAAGCAGGGATTAAATAAGTAATGGCTGTGAAATCGACCAATAGAATAGATTCATTAGTTTAAGAGGGAGGGTTCAGTCTCATTCATAAGAAGGAGTATTCATCCTTTTCTTTTACCCTGTTCAATCACAATCAGGGAATACAGTATAAGGGGAAGGGATGAAGACATGAAACCGAGTTGGAGAGGAGTGAGGTCTCCAAAGGTTTCGAGGGCAGGTTCAGGAGGGAAAGAATAAAATACAAGAACAGAAGGGACAGGTTCAGTCTCATTAATCTTTCTTCTTTACAGAAGTCGAGGTAAATGAATTAGCGGCCCTTGTTTACCGTTCGTTCAAGAATAAAACACAAGAACAGAAGGGATAGGTTCAGTCTCATTAATCTTTCTTCTTACAGCAGTGAAGGGAGAGTCTCAAAGAGTGAAAGAAGGTTAAGTAGTTCTGTCTTAAGGAGTGTTTACAGTTCAAAAGGTGAAGGTCGGGTGAAGGTGAATGAGAGTTCAGTCTCTTTTCTTTCAAACAAACCTGGAATAGGAATATCTGTTTCTTCTTCTTTCATTCTATACTCTTTACTCTCCAGTAAAGGTTCTGAGAGTGATTGAATTTACCTCCTTCAATCACTGAAGGTAATAAAGGGGAGGGAGCTCAATCAGGTTCAGTAGTTAAGGCAATGGAAGGATCAGATCCATAGCGAGAGAGAGGAGTGAAGCCAAGTGAAAGAATAACTAATAATAACGAACCAGAACTGAAGGGACAGGTTCAGGAGCAAACAAATAGACCTACAGAAGGGAATGAGAACCATAGAATAGGTGAAGGAGGGAAAGAAGGTTCAGGTTCATTAATCTTTCGTTGAGTCTTAACTTGAAACACTTTCTTTTTCAGGATCAAGATCAGAGACATAGCTAAGATTCCCAGTTTACAATTCAAGAGTGAACGAAGGATTGATATTCGAGTGAAGGAGCTTCTCATCCAGCCCATTTCCCTCGTAAAAGAGTAGTTGAAGGTTCAGGGGCCAAGCCACGTGACCGACAGCGAGAGGAGTTCAAGCCCAGTTTACTGTTAAAGAAGGGAGAGGTTTAGCAGGATCATTCTTGCTTCCTTCTTTCTTACAGGAAGGAGAGTCAAAGAGTTCGGTCAGTAGTTCAGTCTCTTTTATTTGTTGAGTCTTGAAAGCAAGCAGCAGAAGAAAGAAGCCGAGGGTCAGGTTCAGGTTCAGTAGTTCAGGAGAATGAATCTTGAATTAGATTCTGAAAGAAATGAATGAATTGACTCTCCCTTATTCCCGTTAAGTAGTTCAGTCTCTTTTCTATCCCTTCTTTCTTTCACAGTAAAGGAGAATTAATTTATCTTGTCTTGCTTCAGTCTTTCCTTTCTCGAATCTTTACTCTTCTGCTGTAAAGAAAGGTTCTTCAATCAAATAGCTACACCGAGTTCAAGAGTTCCATCAGGTTCAGGAGAAGAGAATGAATAAAAGAAGTATTTATCTTTTACAGTGAATAAATAGGGAATATCGTCGTTCAGGAGTTTACACAAGAGAGAAGAAATAGGTTCAATGAGTCAAAGGAGAAAGAACCAAGCCAACTAGTTTGGAGCCGAAGTAGCTTTACCTTGTTCAAGAATAGTCTTTCCCGAGTGCAAGAATAAATAGTCAAAGAATAATTAATAAGAAGTCTTTGTTTACAATTGAGTAAAAGAGTGAATTCAAGAATAATCCTCCACCAGCTTACAGGGTGAAATCAGGTTCATGAGTTTACGAGGCGAATGAGCGAAGCAATGAGTAAGTAGCTCGAGGAGTGAAAGAAGGGGCAGGTTCAGGAGCGAAGCAAGCAGTGAGACCGATCCTTGTTTACCTCCTTCAATTCAGGGAATAGAGTCAAAGAGGGAAATCTAGTTCGTTCAGTAGTTCTGTCTCATTTAGGTTTTGGTTTCTTATAGGAGGGAGAGGCAAAGAGTGGTTGAATCATCCTCCAGTTTACAGAGCGAAAGAATAAAGAGGAAGGGAATAGAAGAAATAGGAAAAGGAGAAAGAATCAATTCACTCTCAGGAATCCTCTTCGTTTCGGCTTTCAAGCATAATCAAAGGAAAGCTAAGAGAATAGACCTCGTTCAATCAGGCAAAGGTTTAAGGTTCTCTCTTTTGTCTTGACTAAATTACCTAGTTCAATCAAATAGTTCAACCAGAGTTGTAGAGGGGTAGGAGAATGAATAGGGAGTAAGTGGCTCGACTGGTCAGGGGAATGAATCTTGCTTTCTGCTTTCTTCTTTGATTACAGGTTACAACATCTGGTGAAGGTTACGGAGTTCAGTCTAATTCATGTTTCGTTTCAGCTTTCCTTTCAGTTTCAGGAGAAAGATCAGAGTCAGAAGGTTTAGCTTTGTCAAATAGTGCTTTACCCAGTTCAAGAGTTCATCAAGAATATAAATAGGTTACGGAGTTCACTCTAATTAATAGGAAGGAGTAAGTAGGTTCATGAGCTTCTCTTTCATTTTCTTTTCTTACTGTTACATCTGTCTCATTCATCTTGACTTTCGGCTTTCCTTTCCTTTCAACACTTGATGAATAAGCAGAATGATCAGTAGTTCAGTCAATGGAATAGTTCAACCCTAGTTCAATCTGTCAAAGCTGAATGAGAAAGTGTAAGTAGGAGAAAAATCAGTTCAAAAAGGTTCGGTTCGTTTAGTAAGTAGTTCCATCGAATTAATAAGAAAGGAGTATTCTCTTTTACAGGAAAATCTAGTAAACTCTGAGTTTCTAACTAGGTTCTCGTCAGGGAATAGCGGTTTAGGAAAGAGCTACTTACTTTTACCTCAATAAATAAATAAGGGAATAGAAGAAAAAAAAGGGAATAGAAGAAAAGAAAGGGTTCCGAAGCTGTTGTTAAGAAGGAATTGGAAAGGTGCCATGCAGTGAGACAAAGGAGAAGACAGAGGAGAGGGGCCAAGCAAGCAAGCAGTGAGACCGAGTTCAACACTATTCTATTTACCGAGTCAAAGAACTAATAGCCCCGGAAGGAGTTTACTGGTTAAGAATCAATAGGAAAGAAAAGGCGAAGGAGTGAAAGCAAGAAGCATTGAATATCCGAGTGAAGGAACGAATCATCCAGCCCAGCACATTTATCTCGTAAAAGAGTTCAGTAGTTTACCAAGGTTACAGTTAAAGAATCAATAGGGACAGGGTCAGGAGTTAAAGAAGGTTCAGGATAATTCATCTTGAGTTGAGTCTTAATTTACACTTATTGTTCGTGTTTGAAGGGGCAGGATCAGATCAAGAAGCCGAGGGGAAGGGGAAAGAGCTTGACCTTCTTCTTTTCTTACTGTTCCATCAGGTTCAGAAGAAGAGAAAGAAAGAATAGTGAAACCCCACCCATTTCAATGAAAGAATCAATAGGGACAGGGGAAGGAGTGAAAGAAGGTTCAACATCATTCTTGCTTCTTTCTTACAGTCTAGTATAAGAACAAGAATAGTCTTTGTTGAATAACTCACAATAACTGAAAGAAGGTAATACCAGGGGGCAGGCAATGGAATTCTGAACCATAAAGAAGAGGTTCAGGGAAAGAAGAATGCATAAGGAGTCTTGACTTGTTTATAGGAGAAGAGAAAGAATGAATAAGGAGTGTTTACTGTTCCTTCAATCAAACAAAGAGCTATTGAACCATCCCATTTAACAAGTGAAAGAATAAACTAGGTGAAGGAGTTAAGGAGTTAAGAATAGAATCAAAGGAAAGAACAGAGAAAGATCAGTAGTTCAACCCGCCCGAGTTTAGAGTCGAGTCAATTCATTAGCTGCTTTAACAGAGAGGAAAAGAGTGTTTGAATAGTTAAACCCGAGTTCAAGAAGAATCAGATCAAGAATGCTTCGAATTGACTTACAGTTCACTCGAATGAATCTTGAGTGTTTACAGGAGAGGAAAAGAAGAGTTCAAGAAGTTGAAGAGAAAGAATGTTGAGGATTGACTTTCAACGCTTTCTTTCAGGTTCAGGATCAAGATCAATTATTTCATCAGGTTCCGGTTTAGGTTCTGATTCTAGCTTTACTACCTCCTTCATTCAATAAGGTTAGGGAATAGAGTAGAGGTTCAGTCGCTTGCTTCTCTTTCTTTCATTCTCTTTCTGTAAAGTCTCATTCATCTTGTCTTGCTTTTTCTTCGTTTACTGTTAAAGAAGAATAAATAGGTTCCGTTCCAGTCAGGTAATAGATAGAGTAGAGGAAAAGCTGAATCATTAATAGGAGTAAGTAGCTCGAGTCAAAGTCAGAAGAGAAGACGAAGACAAAGTTTACAGTTCAAGAATAGTGAAACCCTAGTTCTAGTTCAATCAGGGAATAAAACAAAGCTAGAACTAAGACAGAGAGGAGCGAAGCTGCGAGACCAATAGTTGGAGAGGGAGAGAAGTGAAGGAGAATGAATGTTGAGTCTCCTTTTGCTTACTCAACCTATTTACCTTGTTCAAGAATAGTTCAACCCCAGTTTACGGCTTGCTTCTTGAACTGGAAAGGCTATTAGTAGGTAGGATAGGTGTAGGAGGTTAGGAGGGAGAATGAATTTTGCTTGAGTTCAATCTTAGTTTACAGTCGAGTAAAAGAGTGTTTGAAAGGAGAAAGAAAAGTTAAAGAATGCATAGGAAAAGGAGCAAAACTGATAGTTGGAGAGGTTAAGGGGAAGTAAGTAAATCAGTCTCATTCTTCTTGCTTTCGTCTTACAGTTCAATCAGGTTCAGTTCGTAAACTCTAATTAATCTTTGTTACAAGAGAGAGGAAAAGAGAGAAAGAAAGGATCAAGATCAGTTCAAGAATAAACAGGAGTTTGCCGAGTTCAAGAATCCATAGGAAAAGGAGAGAGAGGAAAAGGGTTTCGGTAGAGTATTTCTCTTTGACTGGTCAGGGAGAGTAACAGAGTTCGTTCAATCTATCTCATTAATCTTTCTTGTCTTCTTCTTTCATTCTCGTCAGGTTCAGGTCAAGTAGCTCTCGGTTCAGGTTTCAGATTTCATAATCATTCTTCTTTCTTTTCTTTCTATTTCCAATTGTAACAAAGAAAGAGAGGAGCGAGGCAATGAGACCATAAAGAATAGGTGAATGAGCTGATCCTCCAGTTTCCCTTGTTTACAGCAGTTCTCGAATAAATAGGTTCAGGCAAGGGAATAGAGTAGAGTCATAGCAAAGGTGTAGGTCAGGTAATACAGGAAAAGAAGAAGGATTGAATGAATTTACTCTCATCTAAAGATGATTGAGCTGATCTTTCTTTCATTTGCTTGAGTCCTGAAAGCAGAATCCAAGGAAATCAAAGAGAGAGCTACTTCTTTATCGAGTTCCATCTGTCTCTCTCCTTCATAAGGAGGGTTTACAGGAGAGTAAGAAAGAGTGAAGGAATAAAAGAAAGCTAAAGCTATAAAGGCAAGGTCAAGAAATAGAGGGGAACGAAGAAAGAGACCTGCAGAAAGAAGGGAAATAGGTTCAAAGAAGGTAATATGAGAAAAGGTGATTGAGCTTCTTTTTCATTTGATTCGGTTACTCTGAAAGAAGAAGAAATTCCATCAGTCAAAGGTTCATGATTAAGTATCTCAAACATCCTTGAATTTGGTTACCTCCGAGTAAAAGAGTGAAATCAGTCTTATTCTTCGTCTTGACTTGATTCATAAGGAGAAAGCAAGAGAAGTTAATAACATAGGTTCAGGTTAAGGAAGTAGCTTAGGGAATAGAGTTAAAGGTTCAGCCAATAGAATTCATAGGAAAAGGAGTGAAAGCAAGAAAGGAGTTAAGGAGAATGCTTCCTGAATTTCTTCTTTAACTGTAAAGAAAGGATAACGAATCTTGAGTTTTGTCTTTCCTTTCCTTCCCTTACGGTTCAGTAGCTCAGGGAATAGAGGCAGTTACAGTTCTGGTTCCTTCTTTCATTTATTCATTTCCTCGACAAGAATATCTTCTTCTTCTTCTTTCTACTATTTCTAATTGTAACAAAGGAGGAGCGGGAGCTGCAAGGAATTCTCTAGTTCAGGGGAAGGAGGTAAGATCAGCCAAGCCTAGTTTACGAGGTTTAGGAGTTGAGTCTGACAGTTAACTCTCATTCATCAATAGGTAAAGGATTGAATTGACTCTCATGGTTTTGTTCCGGTTCATGAGCTCAGGAGCTTTACTGACGGGTGATTGATTTCTCATTAATAGGAAGGAGTAAGTAGTGAGACCGTGAGGGAGAGGCAACGAAATTACGAGACCGAGTTCAAGAAGTAGAGGAAGGAGTCTTTGTCTTGTCTCCCTTCTTCCGGTTCAGGTAATATCGTATAAGGTGATTGAGCTTCTCTTTCATTTTCTTATTCTTAGGTTACAGTAAATAAATAGGTGACGGATCAAGAACCAACCAGTTTAGAGCCGAAGGCAATGGGTGAGACCGAGTTGGAGAGGCGAATGAGCCAAGCCCATTTGACTCGACTAGGTAATCTAAGCCGAGGAATAAAGGATAGCGAGAGTACTGATTTCGTTTACAGAGTGAAAGAAGTAGGATCACAGTTTAATTCACCTTGAGTTGAGTCTCCCGTTATTCAAACACAGTAAAGGATATCGGGGGGAGTTGAGGATTGACTTCCTGTTCATGAGCTTCTCTTTCTTCATCTTGTCTTGCTTGAGTATTTGACAAGGGAGAGTAAGTGAACGAAATAGGATTAGTCTAATTCATCGTTTCGGGTTTACTGTTCAAGAAGGAAAAGGAGAAAGACCTTCTTCTCATCCAGCTGCTTTACCTTATTACCTTGTGAAAGAGTGAAAACCTTGTTTGGTGGAGAGGTTCATGAGAAAGAAGAAATATGAAAAGGAGTGAACTTTCATTCATCTTTCTGTAGAGTCTTTCAAAGAAGCTGCTAATGAATGGACTCTCATGTAAAGGTGAAGGAGAGAAGCCTATTTAACTTGTTCAATAAGGGAAGGGAATAGAGAAAGATACTCGGTTAGGTTTAAAGATTATAGAGTCGTGCTCCACACCTTTATGTATAAACTATTCCGGCCGGAGTCTCCCTATACCAAACCGACTCGACTTCAACTCAATCAATGAAAAGATATCTGAGTTAGGTTTAAAGATTGATATTATATTTCCACTCAATCAATGAAAATATATTTATTTGAGTTTACACAATTCCCTCCTTTACCCCTGACGGTAGTCTTTGTGCTTCTCGAGGAAAAGCTGTACCTATTATAATGTCTCTGAAAAAGCTTGTACCTATTAGAATTGCTCTAAAAAGCTAGTTGTACCTATTCTATACCTTTACCTATTCTATACATACTACGGGTGGGTGGTGAGAGGCAGGCAGCCCTCGTAGCTCGATTGCTAAACAGGCAGTTTTTCGGGAGGAGTGGGCCTAGGAGGTCTCCAACGAAAGAAAAATCAATGTGTAAATTCATATGATGCAATAATGCGGTGCTTTTCCCTTTAAGCTGGAAGGCTGGCAGATTGATTTCTTTCCGTCTGTCTAGGATGATTTAGTCAGGGCAAAGGATGAATCTGAGGTATATTAAGGTATTTGACTCCGGGGACTACGTGATCTATTGTCTCTATTCTCTATTGGGTACTTTTTCTTTCTTTCGTCCCTAACACCCTTTCTTCTCCTCCCTCAGCCTTACTTCACCCTCTCTCTCTTTCTTGTTGACAGTCCAATCCGAGTTGGTTATCGGGGAAAGCATGTATAGGAAAAGTGAAATGGTAGCTACTTTTTCCCTTTCTGGTTGGTCTGGTGTGGTGTTATTGACTGAATTTCTCTTCACATCCCTCCATTTGAATCTCTACTCTATTCTGGCTACAGACAATTTGCGCTAAGACAGCGATGATGCCCGGGCTAGTGTAAGGGGTCTCGCTACTAAATCAATATCGTTAGTTATATGGTTGCTTCATCCAATAGAGGTTAAGGTTGATCATGTCCTACCTTGCTTGATTCATAGGGGATCACTCATCGATCTACTCTAATCCCCAAGACCAGCTGTTAAACTGAATCTTCTCTTCTTCTTTGTGAGACTTGATGTTCACCTTGTTAATTCATAAACGAATAATGTAATGGGTGGGTGCACATGAACAGATTTGGAAAAGGAGGTTCATTGGATACATGTATTAGATTATTCATGAATCACCATAATGATTAATAGATGTATTAGGTAGATTCATTATTTCAGATTTGTTACATGAATGACCATGGAGGATGTTCCAAAAGAAAGCCTATATAAGGATCACCTATGTAAAGATTTGATAATCAATTCACCTTCAAAAGAGAATACATCTCTTTATCCAAAAAGACAGATTTAAGTGTTGAGAGAATTCTGCCCCCTTTCCATCCAAATTTGACCTTACTCCAACAAACAAAGTGGTATCAGAGCCAAAAATCAATGGCGGGTTCCGGGAAGATGTCATTGGGTGGTGTACCGCTGCCACATTTGGTGAAGTCGAACTACAATAATTGGATGGAGCATTCAGATGCAAGCCTTGCTCGGAGCGTAAGATGTATGGGACGTGATTTTGGAAGGTTACACCGAACCGGAGCAAATCGAAGACATGAGAGTAAATGACATCAGGACGTCGAAAGAAGCACGAATGAAGGACAAGACCGCATTGTACTTACTTATTATTCAAAGCTGTTTGTTTTGATGAGTCAAATTTGTAGAAGATAGCCAGCAGAACATAATATGGGAAAGTCGCTCCTCTCGATCAATTCCGATTCGAAGAAATAGAAAAAGAAAGAATCTCTTTTCCTTTCAATCGGTAAAGTAGCTATCAAGGAATTGACTGAATTTGCTTCTTGAGAAGAAATAGAAAAGAAAGAATCGAACTTCTATTTTGGTAATTCTCTAGGAGTCATCTTTGAACAAGTTTCTCTTATAAGGAGAGGTGGAAGAAAAGGCTCGAGATTGATTTAGGAGTCTTTGTGCGAGCCGATTGATGCAGATAAAAATTACAGCTTCTAAAACCAAGACTTTTGATGCCCGTCCTTTGCTTCAAGGCTGGTTAACCAGAATTCTTCTCCTGCAAAATCACAATAGAAAAAGTGGTTCTTACATGGCTTCGGTTTCGATGAGAATGGAAAGAATTCAGCAACCCCAAAGATCTCGTCAAACAAGAGATGGAATTCTATGAAAGAATACTAGCCCAAGACTCGATCGGAGGCAAGAGCTCTTTCTTCTGACCGTCACAGTCTTTTCTTCTCCAAAGAGTCTGACCACCTTCTTGATTTACTAGTGGAAACTGGGGATTTGTAAGAACAAGGAATCGCTTTCAATGAAAATTGCTCTTTGTCATGATCGGACTAATCCCGAAAAAGGTGGATGATTCCCCCACCCCGAAACAGACCTCTTTGTCTCTTCCCAAAATCAAACAAGGAAATAAATCTCTTTTTTTTATCACAAATCAAAGGAACCAACTGGATCAGAAAAAGTCGTTTTCTTTCCAATTGCTGCAGTCAGTCATCCAAGAATCAAAATCAAGTCTGTTTCAAAGAGAATGCTAAAAGAAAAAAGGAGATTTATTCTTTCTTGGAGAAGAACGGTCTTTGTTTGGCCTGAATCAACCACTTTTCGAAAACTCGGTGGTCTTTTTATCAGGCTTTGTTTGGTGAAGGGAGAGCTTGAAGATATTTTATTTTGATTTGCTTTCTGATATGAACCAAAAAACATTAATCATACAATATACTTCAATGACGATGTGAAGAAAAGGTTGTCAAAATTATCAAAAGATGTTTCAATGCAAGCCACATTGAAGAAGAGTGAAGTTTGATTGTTATAAATTTTTGGTGGGTTACAATTTAGAGTTTTTAGGACTTTCTATTTACTTTAGGTTACAATTACATAATGGTGAATTATGACCATTAAGTATGAATGTTACAACTCTTAAGTAAGAATCAGATATATCATCTATTATGGAACTTAAGTAACCCCATGCTAGATCTAACAGACTTTTAGGGAGATGATCACTCGGGGGGGTTGACACTCTCATGGTTTAGATACCATAGGAAGATTGAACTTGATCGGTAGTAATGATGTATCAAAGTTGCTAACAGCGTAGAGATTAGACAAAATGAAATCAAAACCATTCCTTTTCATCAGCAGCTGAACATTATTCTCGCTCATCAAATCATTCAATAATGATATCAATTTCCTTTCCACTATGAATGAGACTAAGCTGGAACCGATAGGATACAATTTCGATCGATTTTGATTGAGATTTTCTATCTGAAATACTTGATGATCCTTATACTGAGATGATTCACTTTTGCAAATATCTTCTTCTTCATTTTGATTTAAGAACACAGAGTTAAACTCATTGTTCAACCTTTTTCTATTATTGCTTCAGGATCAAGATGTAATTTCTCTTTTCATGAGAGTTTCAACCATGAATTTAGTTGATATGAACCACGAGATATCAATCATACAATATGCTTCAATGAAAATGTGAAGAAAATATTGTTGAAATTATCAAAATATAGTTCAATTCATGTCACATTGAAGAATAATGAAGTTTCATGTTTTGAATTTTGGGTAGATTACAATTTAGAGTGATTTAGAGTTATTGTATTTCATTAATGTATTTTAAGACTTTTAATTTACTTTAGGTTACAATTACATAATGGTAAATTAAGACCATTAAGTATCAATGTTACAACTCTTGGAATGCTTTGAATAGTTTCCTTTTGAGGCTATATAAAGCCATGTATGTTGTATGTGTAAGAGACTTGGAAAATATATAGTAAAAGAAACATTTGTGCTTTATTTAGCCAGTGGCTAAGTTTCTTTGCAATTCTATGTAGTTTAGGTTGCATGTAGAATCATTCAAGCATTTGTGCTTTCTTCTTGTTTCGTCTTTCCTTGATCTTTGGCTTTTACCCCCGAGTGAAAGAATAAATAGGAAGGAAAGGGAGTGAAGGAGTTTACCAAGTTCCATCAGGAAAAGGTGAAGGAGCTTGAGGTTGAGTCTGACAGTTCACTCTCATTCATAAGAAGTCTCCCGGATTTTATTCTCTGATTCTTCTTCTTCTTTCACTGTTCAGTCTAATTAAGCTTGAGTCGTCTCCCTTCTGTTTCCTATTTATTCAAAGACTGTAAAGGATCTCTCATTAATCTTTCTTTCGTTTCATCTTGTCTCTCATTCATCTTGAGTGTTTACAGTTGAATTCTTGTTGGTTGAGTCTTTGTTTACAGTGAAAGAAGGGAAAGTCAATTCATTAGCAGCAACGTCTTGACTTTACCTAGTTCAATGATAGAATAAAAAGAAGAAACCAAGACAAGATACATCAGGCTCAACTCAAGATGAATGAGAGTCAATTCCTTGCAGCTCCTGAACCTATCCTTTAGAGTCCATTCATATTCAATCTTGTAAACTCATTCACCTTCTTGAACTCAAACACTCAGCTCGGTAAGTAAAGCGGCTGGATGAGAAGAAAGAAGAATGGGACTGAACTACTAAACCTATTTAGTCTTGAACAGCTCTGGAACCTTATACTCTATTCCCTTCCCTCATTGAACTGTAAACAAAGACGAAAGAAGAATGAGACAGAACTACTGAACCCCAGCTTCTTGATCTGATCCTTTCTCTCACTTACTCAGAGGTAAAGCAGCTAATTAATGAATTGACTCTTCTGGAAAGACGGACGAAAGATGAATGAAGTAGCTCTTTTCTTTCACGAGGGAAATAGGTTAGCTAATTCATTTACTCTTTCTTTCACTGTAAAAGATCAACTCCTTATTCATTCTCGTTTATTGTTCAGGACTATGACTTCTTCACCTTCTTTTACTCCTCTTTCTCTCCTCTTCTCGTCTCGCTGCTTCGCACCTTTCCGATTCATTCTCGCTCACATATTCAATCCTCTCCTCTTCTCGCTACTTAACTTACTCCCTATTCTCGTAACCCTATGAAGAAAAGGTCAGTGGTTGCCACTTACAATCATTCACCTATTCTATTGGGCTCACTGCTTCTCTGAGAATTTGGGTCCTGTAGATACTCGCACAACATCTTCTATTTATAGATCTGCCCCTGCCAACTTTTATCCAGTTAGATACAAAATGATCTATCTATTTTGGAAAGTGGAATAAAAGTAGTAGATCTTTTAGCCCCTTATCGGCGTGGAGGAAAAATGGGACTATTCCGAGGGGCTGGGCAAGAGTGGACAATACTCATTATGGAATGGATCAACAACATGGCCAAAGCTCATGGAGGGAGGAGGTGTATCCGTATTTGGAGGAGTAGGTGAACATACTCGTGACGGAAAGGATGTTTACATGGAAATGAAAGAATCTGGAGTAAGTAAGTAATTAATGAGGAATGGCGGAAAAGTGGCTCTAGTTAGTCTACGGTTAGATGAATGAATGGCCGGGAGCTCGTATGAGAGTTGGTTTCACTACTGCCCTAACTATGGGGTGGGGGACTATTTCCAAGATGTTAATTAACAAGACGTGCTTCTATTTCTCGACAATATCTTCTCTTTCTTTCGTTGAAGCAGAATCCGATGTATCTGCATTACTAGGTGGAATGCCCTCGGCTGTGGGTTATCGCCCGACTCTTAGTAGGGAAAGGGGTTCCTTACAAGCAAGAATTACTTCTCTTCTACCAAGGAAGGGTCCGTAACTTCTATTCAAGCAGTTTATGTCCTTGCGGACGATTTAACTGATCCAGCTCCTGCCACCACACACATTTGCTTGGATTCTACTACCATACTAGAAAGAGGATTAGCTGCCAAAGGGTTATCTATCCATATCCAGCAGTAGATCCTGACGATTCAACGTCAACTATGCTACTTCTACAACCTCAGATGGTTGGTGAAGAACATTATGAAACTGCAGAGTGAACCTTACAACGTTACAAAGAACTGAAGGACATTAAAGAGATATCCTTGGGTTGGCCGAATTATCCGAAGAGGCATAGCACGAGCACGCAAAATGGAGCCTTTCTTATCACTACCCTTTTTTCTTTCGTAGCGGAAGTCTTTATGGGTTCCTCGGGGAGTTGGCCTAGCAGAAACAATTAGAGGGGGGTTGGTTTCAATGAATCCTTTCCAGAGAATTAGATGGTCTTACAAGCCCTTTCCTTTATTTGGTGGGTAACATCGATGAAGCTACTGCGAAGGTTAGAAATGGAGAGCAAGGTGAAGAAAGACCCTTAAATATGAGTGTCCCGACTCCAAATCAAATTGGCTGAAGAAGTTAAAGAAATGATTTGAGTTAGGAATAGTGGACAAATTGGTGTATTATCAAATCACGCACCTATTGCCACAGGTGTAGATATAGGTATTTGAGAATGCGCCTTCCTTCCAGATAGTGAGAGATGGTTAACGATGGCTCTGCTGGGTGGTTTTGCTAGAATAGGCAATAATGAGTGAGGGGTGGGTCAGGTCACTCTTTTAGTAAATGATGCAGAGAAGGCTAGTGAGATTGATCCACAAGAAGCTCAACAACCTCTTGAAATAGCGGAAGCTAACTTGAGGAAGAGGAAAACTTAAGGCAAGAGACAAACAGGCAAATTGAGGAGCTCTCACTCAGACAAGCTAGGACACGAGTAGAGGCTATCAATGGCGTACCTAGTGGATCCTTCTAAATAATCAATCAAGTGAAATGCCAAAATGAAAGAAATATAGATAGAGTGGGATGGAAAAGATAGAAAATCAATAGAATTGAGTCAAACAACTTATTTCCATTGTCTCTGAAGTTCTACCTACTATTCGACTATTGGCTTTGTTTGAACCAATGACTCCCGCCTCCCACTGGATGAAAGCAATACTCTAACCACTGCCGAGTGAAGTAGGTCATTCATTGAGCATCACAAAGAAAAAAAATGGGCTCTATCACATCGATAGATTATCAACCCAATGGATGGATAAGCAATACCAATCAAATAAATCAACAAAATGGAACAATCAGAGAATATTCATCTTGACAAGTTAGAAAGAATCTACATGATAGAATAAATAGAGAAGTATCACACAAGGGCTATAGCTCAGTTGGTAGAGCACCTCGTTTCCCTTCCCCGCGCGCCAATGTTTTTCAGAGAAGTACATCATGTAATCAAAAAGATTGGTTTCTCTTATTGATCCACCTATCTATGTCTTACCCTACCCTATTACTTTTAGGAAACAAAACAAGAGAACAGTAGCCTGACAAAAGAAAGGTTCGATCCGAATCGAGTGCCCCAGCCCCATTTAGGCACTAAAACAAATCCATCATTGATTTGATTGAGTGGAATACCCAGTCTATTCAATGTTAGGCATAATGAGTATCAGGACCTCCCAAACTAAATGATCTTTCTTTCGTCCTATTCCTATTCCTATCTTATGAACAACTTGAAGGTGTGTGTATGAAGTTTCATATTTGATGCTTTAAGAAGAAGCAGGACGATATTCCATTTCACCTTAAGTTGATCTAGGTCAGAAGCAGCCCTACGTCAGGATAGATAACCCTTCTTTCTTTGAAAGACTTTGGTAGTGCTCCTCTCCTAGCGTCATTCGAATCAAAATAATGAATCAGAGCACATGAAACCATCTCTTTCTGTCAAGAACAGGTAGACTAACTGGCTTACTACTTATTATTTATAGCTGTTAATGAAAGAGCCCAATGCACAAAATGCGTGTTTGTTGGGTGAAAGAGTTTCGGAGAATAACTAGTTTGATCTCTTTTACCGAGAAGGTATACTGTTTGAGTAGTCTGTATAGCCCTATATTTTGAATAATGCAAAAAAGGAATGGTTGGTTTTCCTTTGTATTTGTATTGTTTGTAACTGTCGACTTGATTTGGTTCATCATTAATGTCTCATCTTTGTTGATAAATGAGATATGCTAGGTAATAATTAGCCTATTTTTCCCATACAAAATCAATCAATTTGTAAGACTTCCTCCTTCTAGTCAATTTGCGGTTGAATCATCATGACATGAAACTGGAGCCGGTGAAAACCTCCACCCTAACTAACCCCCCAATGCAAATCGAATGCCCCAGTAAATCACATGGATCTCCGAACGACTTATTGTATTGGATTTTTGGCCAAGCTAGAATTTGAGAATTTGGGCACTTTCATTGTAAACATTGTCAACATAGGCTTTTCTCTTGGTATACCTCACCCTTATTTAGTACAACACAAAACAAAAGTAGTCGTCTTCTCTTTCCTTATTCAATCACTAAAAGTTCCTAACTAAATAGAAATTCCTACTAGAGAATACTGATGCGATTAGATATGGATTCTGTCTGTCTGTATATAATGGATATTATAGAAATAGGATTCTAGTGGATGAATCTTCAAACGAGCCATGTACCGAAGCGAACAAACGAAAGGAGGTGATTTGGTAAAACAAGCATGAATTTCAATTCGAATCGACTAATCCGGTATATTTTCCCCATTGATAGGAGTCCGTTTATGTTTCTGCTTTCTTTCCGAATATGAGATTTTCTGGGTATTGATAATAATATCAAGTGTTATTCCTCTTTTGGCATTTCTTCTTTACTGGAGTTTTAGCCCCTTTTATCTTAGGCCAGAGAAAGTTTCGAGTTATGAATCGGTAATAGAACACCCAATGGGCGATGATTTGGAATCCATTATTATTGCTCTCATTTTTGTTGTGATGTTGAAACGATTTGTTTTTCTTTATCCAGGCCAGGGGCAATAAGTTTTGATGCATTAGGGGCATCTGTCTTTATAGACGCTTTCATTTTCGTGCTTATCCTAATTGCCGGTTTAGTTTATGCATGGTGAAAAGAAAAATTGAGACAGTTATGAATTATAGTTTCCCTGTACTTGCTTGATTGAACAACCCAAACTTCAGTAACTACATCAAATGATCTTGCAAATTGGTCAAGACTCCCCACCCCTGTTTATGGCCGCTTCTCTATGGTACCTCTTGTTGCTTCATTGAATTCGCTTCATTAATAGGTAGGTTCACGATTCGACTTTTTGATCGTTATGGACTGGTACCAAGATCTAGTCCTAGCCGGGCAAACTTCATTTTCCCAGCGGGTGCGGTAACAATGGCTCCTTCTTTCTTTCTTTAGACAGATTCTATGAGCAAATGCCTGAACCAATATATGTTCTTCCTATGGAAGCATAATTAGAGGAGGGATGTTCAGTACCGATTCTTATAGTACTGTTCGTGGAGTCGATAAGTTAATTCCTATGTGTATTTGTCGGGATGTCCACCGAAACCCGAGGCTGTTATAGTATAGCTGCAATACCAAAACTTCATCTCAGTAAAAAAATCTCTTGAGAAATCTATCAAGATCGAATTCAATCTCAAGCAAGATGAGAATCCGTATTTTACTACCAACCACAAATTACTGCATCTTGGCCCAAGTACTCATACTGGAAATTACAATCAATCAAGGATTACTCTATCAACCAGCATATACTTCCGAGATCATCCCTCCCACCTGAAACAACTCTTTTCAAATACAAAAGTCAAGTCCAGTTTCTTCCTACGAAGGAATTAGTTAATTAGTCTATCAACCCATTGTTCCTCTTTTGACGATGAACCACTCCGGTACAACAAGCTAAAGGGACCTCTACGCTTCGTCCCCGGTGTGTAGGGCTGGTCCCCGTGTGCTAGAGGGAAGACCGGAAAGTTTGTGTTAAGCGGAAAGAAAGTAGGTTTTTGTCTTTTTTAGGCATTTGGTGTCCTTTCGACCTGCCTGCTTAGCGACAGAGCCACCCTCTTTGGGGTCAGTGAGGAGGACAATCCCCCACTCCGGCGGTTTCCTTGTGTGAAGGATACTTCTTGGTGTTTGCTGGAATTTCGACTTGGGGATACCTTTGACCGATTACCTGACCCTTCATTATTCTTAGTAAGATGGGGAAAGAATAAGAAGAACCTTGAAGAATGGTCCCCCTACTCACTACTCAGAGGGGATGAGATCAAAATCTCCGAAGCGATAGGACAAGTCATGGTGATCAATGGGAAAGACGGACGCATTGCCCCCGAGCTCGGTTAATAATGAATGCTGCACCTGAAGAACCATGAAAGGAGGAACATACTATGGAAGACTTTAAGTAGAGGGAAATTATGTCAATCGGAAGAAGCCCGAAGAATCAAAGAAAGAATGAATGAATGCAATGAAGCAAGCCAAGATCAATGGAGGGGCATCTAGTCAAGTACCCACATTCCGATTCCCAATCATGGATCAGCCTACGGATGCAAAGAACTCCTGCACCTTATTGAATGAATGGGCAAGAGGCCTCGAAAGCGATTCTCTTATGAATCTCCTCCTATTTATTGATTGAAGAGTTATTAGACTATTCTCACTCAGTAGTCCCCATGGAGAAGCCTCTCGTAAAGATGGAGATTGAGGCAATGATACAAGCTGCAGTAGAGCATACCCATACGAGAGGAAAGAGGAATTGAATGATTTGTGCCGAATATGGCGCTGGAAGTTATCCCACTTTTTCACATGAGCTTCCCAAGAAGGATTAGAATCACCGCATATATAACAAGTATAGTTCTCGTAAGAGGTCAGGATACCTTTGATTTTGTCATTCTAAGTATCCATCAATTTCTTGCTTGTTTCTTATCTTTTCCGTATTTTTGCAATTAAGGAAGCATTTATCAAGTATATCTATTAGGATTACATTACAGGTAGAGTACTCCCTGAGGTTTCCACCAACATTCTTATGGATTAACTCGTTGAGAATTTTCAGTGGAAGACCCATTCCGCAAATGACTTCGCTATCAAATTGAGGAAGAAAATCACAACATGCTGCTCTTGTTAGAAAGTTGTCGTGTACCGTGTATATGGGTGCTCCATGATCAAGCATTAAGTCAATGACTTTCATTGCTATATGGGCATCCCTCAGATGGATGAAGTTTACGAAGGTAGAGATTGCTCCTACGATCTCTCTTAGAAGAAGAGACTAAGAGAGTCACCCGACGCCTCCTCTTAATGGAGTTTCTCATAAATCCATATATTTATTGGTTCCATTACCATAGTATCTTGTACCGTAGTCAAGAGATACCATTAAAAACAGGACACTCACTAGCAGACGCTATCCAACCTATATTGGGGATCAACTGCATCAAGCAATCCAAGCTCTCTGATTTCGTTTTCCAGAACTGAAAGATTTATAATGAAGCTTTCTTTACTAGTGATGTAATGAGCGTAGAGAGCGATCTAAAAGAACCTCTCGCTCATGAAAGTTTTGCCATAGATCTTTGGCATAAAGAGACCTTTAAGAAGATCACGATTTCAGTGTGTACAAAGAATGAGAGATTCTTATCATTCCTTCATTTCAGCTTTCATTCACTCCCTCTTTAAGGATGAAAGAATAAACTAAACATCTTGGGGTTTGTCATCCGAAGAACAACTGAGATTCGTTCTCTTAGCCAGATGGAGAATCAATTCTTCAGTGCGAGCACGCTGTATGTTCTTACATAAAGTTTCTACCAATTTTGTATAGCTACTACATATGTTAACAACATGATCCTTCAAGTATCAATCTCTAAGTAAGGTGGATACATATTGGATATTCATTAAAGTTAGAATACTTGGAATGAGTAAACCATTTTGCACAAAGTTTTCCCTATTTATTATCCGTAATATGCGACAACCAATAATGATTTGAAAGAAAGGCTGACTCTGCTGCTTGTTCAGAACTCTACACAAACCCTCGTAACTTAAATCACATCCAATATTCATATCAACTTAATGTCACCGGAACTTCACAGACGGAAAGAAACGATCAGATATATCACCTGTTATGGAACTTAAGTAACTCCATGCTAGATCTGACAGACTTTTAGGGAGATGATCACTCGGGGGGTTGACACTCTAATGGTTTAGATACCATACGAAGATTGAACTTTATTGGTAGTAATGATGTATCAAAGTTGCTAACAGCATAGATATTAGACAGAATGAAATCAGAACCATTCCTTTTCATCAACAGTTGAACATTATTCTCGCTCATCAAATCATTCAATAATGATATCAATTTCCTTTCCACTATGAATGAGACTAAGCTGGAACCGATAGGATACAATTTCGATCGATTTGGTTGAGATTTTCTATCTGAAATACTTGATGATCCTTATACTGAGATGATTCACTTTTGCAAATATCTTCTTCTTCATTTTGATTTTTAAGAGCACAGAGTCAAACTCATTGTTCAACCTTTTTCTATTATTGCTTCAGGATCAGGATGTAATTTCTCTTTTCGTGAGAGTTTCAACCATGAATTTAGTGGCATTGCATTCCTTCCCCTTTTTCTATTCTTTTTAGAGGTATAATCTTGGGGGGTTCCCTGAAAGTCTTCAGTTGTCGCTACCCTGGACACAGAATTCCATTTTAGACTATAGCTCCTGGAGAGGTCCTGGTTAAACGAAATCGAGGACATATAGCAAGAGAACGGCATAGAATAGAGCTCTATCCTGGGATGGAATTTCCCTGCCACTACCCAACATCAAATGAATTAGATGTATCCCTCTAGCATACTGATGATTAGTATGAAAAGGTGTTGAGTACTTTTAGCCGTTGCCCTGCATCAAATGTACTTTAGTATCCCTCTTGTCTAGTAACTAGAGACCGACATTGGTTATACCCAGGGGTTGGGGATCACTTGTTACTCTTATGTTGTATAACCTTTGTTCCCCTAAAGAAGGTGAGGAAGTTGGGAGTACTTTATACTCTATCTTGTATAACCTTTGACTCTAATGGTGGACAAAAAGAGGGGTGTACCTTTTTTCTTTTGGATCTGCTACTCAACCTGTGTTCTGTTACAGCTTTGCCTAGCGCTTCCAAAGCTTATACTTGTAGACTTTGAAGCCAATTGCCATTCTTAAAAGCATCCCGCTCTCTTTTCTGATTCATATGCATCTCAAAACCGACCAAGCAAGGGTTAGTGTTGTGTAGTCGGGAATGGAATAGAGTGGTAACGGCTAATAGCTGTCTATTCACTCAACCTTCTTTAAAGGGCTTCCCTTTTTTCATTTCATTGTTTTGTCTGTTAGGTTCCACATATTACGAGCTGCTATCAAAATTCCTAAAGCGGAAAGCCTTCTCCTTCATCTACACAATCTTCCCATGATCCAATTTCATCAGCCCAAGTCACTGAGAATTTTCCTTCGCGGGTCACTCGTTCCCAGAGACAAGCCCCGGCTCAAATGCCTTTGCCACCAAAATCTACCCAAGCAAGGAAGTGATCCTGCATCCTTCAAGAATTCCAGGCTAGGAGCCTTGATCACAAATTCTCCCCAAAGAAAGGAGTCGGAGTCCGGCTCTATTAGAAGAGGACTGAGTCTCCTAACCGAGGTCTACGTCAGAATCATCTGAAGCTAGCCATTCCCTGTACAACGTGGGCTAGGAGAGTAGGAAGGAGTATTCCCCGCAATAACTACGACCGATTCATCTCGACGTCTCTTCCGTCATAGAGAGAGTGGAAGAACAATTGATGAAAATTAGGGTAGCCTTGGCCCAAGAAAATAAGATTGACGCACAAAGTTCCTGCGTCGAGATTGCTGCCCCCAAAACCCAATGAAATGCAGTCTATCGGCCCCCGAAATTGGAATGGTATAAAAAAGAAATTGGCTGCTCTAGAAGCACTGATAGCTATCTCCACTCCTTTCACTTCTGCACCTCCCGCTTTTCCGACTGAGATTCCAACTGCACAAGCAAGAGCACCTCCACCAGCTCAGGCAGGTCCATCTACTTCCGTACAGTTTGTCACTAAGGAAGCATTTGATGAAAAATGGAGTTTCAAAACCCCAAAGAAAGAAGGAAGAATCCAGCCTTATCGCAGTCCATATATCCTCCATATCATGAAAGTGTGTTCCTTATCCACCAGGGTACTAAATCCCACCATTTTCTATCTTTGATGGGAGAGGTTGCCCTAAAAGACACTGATCTCATTGCATTACCGCTTGCCGGGACACTACCACAAAATGGGTCTTTGCCATTGATTGAGACAATTTCCCCTTTCCTTGGTCCTGCCTACAAGTGGTATGACAATCTCAAGCCCAGGTCCATATCAAGCTGGAAAGAGATGCAAAGGGCTTAGGCAAGCACTCGGGTCAGCGGATCCGCTTAAGAAAGCAAATCAAAATAAAATGTCTTCAAGCTCCCCCCTCGCCAAACAAAGGCTGATAAAAAGACCACCGAGTTTTCGGAAAGTGGTTGATTCAGGCCAAAAAAGACCGTTCTTCTCCAAGAAAGAATAAATCTCCTTTTTTTCTTTTGGCATTCTCTTTGAAAAGAACTTGATTTTGATTCTTGGATGACTGACTGCAGCAATTGGAAAGAAAACGACTCTTTCTGATCCAGTTGGTTCCTTTGATTTGTGCTAAAAAAAAAAGATTTGTTTCCTTGTTTGATTTTGGGAAGAGACAAAGAGGTCAGTTTTGGGGCGGGGGAATCATCCACCTTTTCCGGGATTAGTCCGATCTTGACAAAGAGCAATTTTCATTGAAAGTGATTCCTTGTTCTTACGAATCCCCAGTTTCCACTAGTAAATCAAGAAGGTGGTCAGACTCTTTGGAGAAGAAAAGACTGTGACGGTCAGAAGAAACAGCTCTTGCCTTCGATCGAGTCTTGGGCTAGTATTCTTTCATGAAATTCCATCTCTTGTTTGACGAGATCTTTGGGGTTACTAAATTCTTTCCATTCTCATCGAAACTGAAGCCATGCAAGAACCACTTTTTCTATTTTGATTTTGCAGGAGAAGAATTCTTGTTAACCAGCCCTGAAGCGAAGGACGGGCATCAAAAGTCTTGGTTTCAGAAGCTATAATCTTTATCTGCATCAATCGGCTCGCACAAAGACTCCTAAATCAATCCCGAGCCTTTTCTTCCACCTCTCCTTATAAGAGAAACTTGTTCAAAGACGACTCCTAGAGAATTACCAAAATAGAAGTTCGATTCTTTCTTTTCTATTTCTTCTCAAGAAGCAAATTCAGTCAATTCCTTGAGAACTGCTTTACCGAGTGAAAGGAAAAGAGTTTCTTTCTTTTTCTATTTCTTCGAATCGGAATTGATCGAGAGGAGTGACTTTCCCATATTATGTTCTGCTGGCTATCTTCTACAAATTTGACTCATCAAAACCAACCGCTTGGAATAATAAGTAAGTACAATGCGGTCTTGTCCTTCATCTGTGCTTCTTTCTGCGTCCTGATGTCATTTACTCTCATGTCTTCGATTTGCTCCGGTTCGGTGTAACCTTCCAAAACCACGTCCCATACATCTTTCTGCGTCCTGATGTCATTTACTCTCATGTCTTCGTTGAGAGAATGCTCCATCCAATTGTTGTAGTTCGACTTCACCAGACGTGGCAGCGGTACACCACCCAATGACATCTTCTTGGAACCCGCCATTGATTTTTTGCTCTGATACTACTTTGTTTGTTGGAGCAAGGTCAAATTTGGATGGAAAGGGGGCAGAATTCGCTAACACTCAAATCTGTCTTTTTGGAGAAAGAGATGTATTCTCTTCTGAAGTTGAATTAATTATCAAATCTTTACATAGGTGATCCTTATATAGGTCTTCTTTTGGAACATCCTCCATGGCCATTCATGTAACAAATCTAAAATAATGAATCTACCTAATATATCTACTAATCATTATGGTGATTCATGAATAATCTAATACATGTATCCAATGAACCTCCTTTTCCAAATCTGTCCATGTGCACCCACCCATTGCATTATCCGTTTATGAATTAACAAGGTGAACATCAAGTCTCACAAAGAAGAAGAGAAGATTCAGTCTAACAGTTGGTCTTGGGGATAAGAGTAGATTGATGAGTGATCCCCTATGAATCAGGGAAGGTAGGGCATGATCAACCTTAACCTCTATTGGATGAAGCAACCATATAACTGACGATATTGATTTAGTACCGAGACCCCTTACACTAGCCCGGGCATCATCGCTGTCTTAGCACGAACAGCTATAGCCAAAACAGAGTAGAGATTCAAATGGAGGGATGTGAAGAGAAATTCAGTCAATGACACCACACCAAACCGACTAGAAAGGGAAAAAGTAGCTACCATTTCACTTTTCCTTTACATGTTTTCCCCTGTAACCAACTCAGATTGGACTGTCAACAAGAAAGAGAGAGAGGGTGAAGTCAGGCTGAGGGAGGAGAAGAAAGGGTGTTAGGGACGAAAGAAAGAAAAAGTACCCAATAGAGAATAGAGACAATAGATCATGTAGTCCCCGGAGTCAAATACCGAACCTTAATATACTTCGGATTCATCCTTTGCCCTGACTAAATCATCCCAGACAGACGGAAAGAAATCAATCTGCCACCCTTCCAGCTTAGAGGGAAAAGCACCGCACTATTGCATCATATGAATTTACACATTGATTTTTCTTTCATTGGAGACCTCCTAGGCCCACTCCCCCTGGAAAACCGCCTGTTTAGCAATCGAGCTACGAGGGCTGCCTGCTTCTTACCACCCGCTCGTAGTATGTATAAAATAGGTAAAGGTATAGAATAGGTACAACTAGCTTTTCAGAGCCATTCTAATAGGTACAAGCTTTTACAGAGACATTATAATCGGTACAACTTTTCCTCGGGAAGCACAAAGACTACCGTCAGGGGTAAAGGAGGGAATTGTGTAAACTCAAATAAATATATTTTCATTGATTGAGTGGAAATCTGATATCAATCTTTAAACCTAACTCAGATATTTTTTCATTGATTGAGTTGAAGGCGAGTTGGTTTGGTATAGGGAGACTCCGGCCGGAATGGTTTATACATAAAGGTGTGGAGCATGACTCTATAATCTTTAAACCTAACTGGGTATCTTTCTCTATTCCCTTCCCTTATTGAACAAGGTAAATAGGCTTCTCTCCTTTACCTTTACATGAGAGTCCATTCATTAGCAGCTTCTTTTGAAAGACTCTACAGAAAGATGAATGAAAGTTCACTCCTTTTTCTATTTCTTCTTTCTCATGAACCTCTCCACCAAACAAGGGTTTCACTCTTTCACAAGGTAATAAGGTAAAGTAGCTGAATGAGAAGAAGGTCTTTCTCCTTTTCCTTCTTGAACGGTAAACCCGAAACGATGAATTAGACTGATCCTATTTCGTTCACTTACTCTCCCTTGTCAAATACTCAAGCAAGACAAGATGAAGAAAGAGAAGCTCATGAACAGGAAGTCAATCCCCAACTCCCCCCGATATCCTTTACTATGTTTGAATAACGGGAGACTCAACTCAAGATGAATTAGACTATGGTCCTACTTCTTTCACTCTGTAAACGAAATCACTACTCTCACTATCCTTTATTCCTCGGCTTAGATTACCTAGTCGAGTCAACTGGGCTTGGCTCATTGGCCTCTCCAACTCGGTCTCACCCATTGCCTTCGGCTCTAAACTGGTTGGTTCTTGACCGTCACCTATTTATTCATTGTAACCTAAGAATAAGAAAATGAAAGAGAAGCTCAATCACCTTATACGATATTACCTGAACCGGAAGAAGGGAGACAAGACAAAGACTCCTTCCCCTACTTCTTGAACTCGGTCTCGTAATTCCATTGGCTCTCCCTCACGGTCTCACTACTTACTCCTTCCTATTAATGAGAAATCAATCACCCGTTGGTAAAGCTCCTAAGCTCATGAACCAAAACAATACCATGAGAGTCAATTCAATCCTTTACCTATTGATGAATGAGAGTTAACTGTCAGACTCAACTCCTGAACCTCGTAAACTAGGCTTGGTTAATCTTACCTCCTTCCCCTGAACCAGAGAATTCCTTGCAGCTCCCGCTCCTCCTTTGTTACAATTAGAAATAGTAGAAAGAAGAAGAAGAAGATATTCCTGTCAAGGAAATGAATGAATGAAAGAAGGAACCAAAACCGTAACCGCCTCTATTCCCTGAGCTACTGAACCATAAGGGAAGGAAAGGAAAGACGAAACTCAAGATTCGTTATCCTTTCTTTACAGTTAAAGAAGAAATTCAGGAAGCATTCTCCTTAACTCCTTTCTTGCTTTCACTCCTTTTCCTACGGATTCTATTGGCTGAACCTTTGACTCTATTTCTTGAGCTGCTTCCTTAACCTAAACCTATGTTATTAACTTCTCTTGCTTTCTCCTTATGAATCAAGTCAAGACGAAGAATGCGACTGATTTCACTCTTTTATTCGGAGGTAACCAAATTCAAGGATGTTCGAGCTACTTACTCATAAACCTTTGACTGATGGAACCTACTTCTTCATCTTCTTTCAGAGTAACCGAATCAAATGAAAGAGAAGCTCAATCACCTTTTTCCGATATTACCTTCTCTGAACCTATTTCCCTTCTTTCTGCAGGTCTCTTTCTTCGTTCCTCTCTATTCCTTGACCTTGCCTTTCTAGCTTTAGCTTTCTTTTATTCCTTCACTCTTTCTTTCTCTCCTGTAAACCCTCCTTATGAATGAGAGAGACAGATGGAACTCGGTAAAGAAGTAGCTCTCTCTTTGCTTTCTTTGGATTCTGCTTTCAAGACTCAAGAAAATGAAAGAAAGATCAGCTCAATCACCTTTAAATGAGAGTAAATTCATTCAATCCTTCTTCTTTTCCTGTATTACCCGACCTACACCTTTGCTTTGACTCTACTCGATTCCATTGCCTGAGCCTATTTATTCGAGAACTGCTGTAAACAAGGGATACTGAAGGATCAGCTCATTCACCTATTCTTTATGGTCTCATTGCCTCGCTCCTCTCTTTCTTTGTTACAATTAGAAATAAAAAGAAAAGAAAGAAGAATGAATATGAAATCCGAAACCTGAGCCGAGAGCTACTCTACCTGAACCTGACGAGAATGAAAGTAGAAGACAAGAAAGATTAATGAGACAGATTGAATGAACTCTGTTACTCTCCCTGACCAGTCAAAGAGAAATACTCAACCGAAACCCTTTTTCTCTCTCTCCTTTTCCTTTGGATTCTTGAACTCGGTAAACTCCTATTATTCTTGAACTGATTTTGATCCTTTCTTTCACTCTTTTCATCCCCCTTGTAACAAAGATTAATTAGAGTTTACGAACTGAACCTGATTGAACTGTAAGACGAAAGCAAGAAGAATGAGACTGAACTACTTACTTCCCCTTAACCTCTCCAACTATCAGTTTCGCTCCTTTTCCTATGCATTATTTAACTTCTCTTTCTCCTTTCAAACACTCTTTTACTCGACGGTAAACTAAGACTAAACTCAAGCAAAATTCATTCTCCCTCCTGACCTCCTACACCTATCCTACCTATTAATAGCCTTTCCAGTTTAAGAAGCAAGCCGTAAACTGGGGTTGAACTATTCTTGAACAAGATAAATAGGTTGGATGATAGGTTGAGCAAGCAAAAAGAGACTCAACATTCATTCTCCTTCACTCCTCTCCCTCTCCAACTATTGGTCTCGCAGCTTCGCTCCTCTCTGTCTTAGTTCTAGCTTTGTTTTATTCCCTGATTGAACTAGAACTAGGGTTTCACTATTCTTGAACTGTAAACTCTGTCTTTGTCTTCTCTTCTGACTTTGACTCGAGCTACTTACTTCTATTAATGATGCTTCAGCTTTTCCTCTACTTTATCTATTACCTGACCGAAACTGAACCTAT
The DNA here is from genome assembly GCF_002738345.1 of Cucurbita maxima. Taxonomy (NCBI): domain Eukaryota; kingdom Viridiplantae; phylum Streptophyta; class Magnoliopsida; order Cucurbitales; family Cucurbitaceae; genus Cucurbita; species Cucurbita maxima. The sequence goes on from NW_019272073.1 coordinate 251,494, forward strand.
TTATTCTTCTTTAACAGTAAACGAAGAGAAAGAAAGACAAGATGAATGAGACTTTACAGAAAGAGAAGCAAGCGACTAAACCTCTACTCTATTCCCTGACCTTATTGAATGAAGAAGGTAGTAAAGCTAGAATCAGAACCTAAACCGAAACCTTATGGAACAACTGATCTTGATCCTGAACCTGAAAGAAAGTGTTGAAAGTCAATCCTCAACATTCTTTCTCTTCGACTTCTTGAACTCTTTTCTTTTCCTCTCCTGTAAACACTCAAGATTCATTCGAGTGAACTGTAAGTCAATCCGAAACATTCTTGATCTGATCCTTCTTGAACTCGGGTTTTACTATTCAAACACTTTTTTCCTCTCTGGTAAAGCAGCTAATGAATTGACTCGACTCTAAACTCGGGCGAGTTGAACAACTGATATTTCTCTGTTCTTTCCTTTGATTCTATTCTGCTTGACTCAAGATTGATTATCCTTAACTCCTTCACCTAGTTTATTCTTTCACTCGTTAAATGGGTTGGTTCAGTAGCTCTTTGTTTGATTGAAGGAATAGTAAACACTCCTTATTCATTCTTTCTCTTCTCCCGTAAACAAGTCAAGACTCCTTATGCATTCTCCTTCCCCTGAACCTCTTTTTTATGGTTTCAGAATTCCATTGCCTGCCCCCCGGTATTACCTTCTTTCTGTTATTGTGAGTTATTCAACAAAGACTATTCTTATTCTTATACTAGACTGTAAGAAAGAAGCAAGAATGATGCTGAACCTTCTTTCACTCCTTCCCCTGTCCCTATTGATTCTTTCATTGAACTGGGTGGGGTTTCACTATTCTTTCTTTCTCTTCTCCTGAACCTGATGGAACAGTAAGAAAAGAAGAAGGTCAAGCTCCTAACCCTTCCCCTTGGCTTCTTGATCTGATCCTGCACCTTCAAACACGAACAATAAGCGTAAACTAAGACTCAACTCAAGATGAATTATCCTGAACCTTCTTTAACTCCTGACCTTGTCCCTATTGATTCTTTAACTGTAACCTCGGTAAACTACTGAACTCTTTTACGAGGTAAATGTGCTGGGCTGGATGATTCATTCCTTCACTCGGATATTCAATGTTTCTTGCTTTCACTCCTTCGCCTTTTCTTTCCTATTGATTCTTGACCAGTAAACTCCTTCTGGGATATTAGTTCTTTGACTCGGTAAATAGAATAGTGTTGAACTCTGTCTCACTGCTTGCTTGCTTGGCCCCTCTCCTCTGTCTTCTCCTTTGTCTCACTGCTTGCCACCTTTCCGATTCCTTCTTAACAATAGCACCGGAACCCTTTTGTTTCTTCTATTCCCCTATTTATTTATTGAGGTAAAAGTAAGTAGCTCTTTCCTGAACCGCTATTCCCTGACGAGAACCTAGTTAGAAACTCAGAGTTTACTGGATTTCCCTGTAAAAGAGAAATACTCCTTTCTTACTAATTCTACGGAACTACTTACTGAAAGAACCGAACCTTCTTGAACTGATTTTTCTCCTACTTATACTTACTCATTCAGCTTTGACCGATTGAACTAGGGTTGAACTATTCCATTGTCTGAACTATTGATCTTTCTGCTTATTCATCAAGTGTTGAAAGGAAAGGAAAGCCGAAACTCAGATGAATGAGACAGATGTAACAGTAAGAAAAGAAAATGAAAGAGAAGCTCATGAACCTACTTTCTCCTTCCTATTAATGAGAGTGAACTCCGTAACCTATTTATATTCTTGATGAACTCTGGAACTGGGTAAAGCACTATTTGACGAACCTGAACCTTCTGGCTCTGATCTTTCTCCTGAAACTAAAAAAGACTGCCCGAAGGATGAATTCTAGTTTCTGAACTTGACTCCTCTCCCTCTCGGTCGAGCTATTTCACTCCTCTCTGCCTATTTCTTCTTTAACTGTAAACTCATGAACCTTCTTTCCCTCTATCTTCGTCTTCGCTCCTGAACCATAACCTAGTTATTCTTTAACTTCTCTTACTTGATCCTTTCTTGGCCTCTTTTACTCTCTGGTCAAGCTATTTGAAGATCCTGCCTCGAACCCTCTTCTATTCCCAATTCTTTCCTGTAAGTAAGAAAAAGAGATGAATGAGAGTGGCTTCGCTCCTGCCCCTGATTCTTTATTGCCTGAACTACTGAACCTGTCCCTTCTTGCTTTCACTCCTCTCCCTATCTTTTGGGCTATTGAACTTTTGAACTCGATAAAGCATATTCAATGAATGAGAGTGAACTCCTCTGACGATATTCCCTATTTATTCTTTCACTCGTGTTATTCTTTCACTATTTTACGGTCTCGTAGCTTCGCTTATTTGCCTCTACACCTCGGGCTCATAGCTTCACTCCTTCCCTTCACCTCTGACTGATTGAATGAGGTAAAGTAATTCATTCCATTGCCTTTTCTTTTCCTCTACTCTATCTATTCCCTTGCCTTCTTTCTTTCCCTCGAGGTTGTCTCATTCACCTGTCTGTCGGTTGAACCCATTCATTGCCTCAACTACTAAACGAACAAACACTCTTTTGCAAGGGAAATAGGCTAGAGTAGGTGTTGAGTAAGCAAAAGGAGCCTTTGCATTCTCCTTCTCTCCTGAACCAGATTGAACTGTAAACTAAGACTGCCCGAAAAATTCATTCTAGTTTGTTTACGAACTGAACTCCGGAACCTATTTCTTCTTTCTCCTGTCTGTCTTCACTTTTTCCTTCTTTCACTCTTTTCCTGTACTGTAAGAAAGATTAATTCTTGAACTTCTCTTTCTTTCTTCCTGTAAACACTCCTTTCCTTATTTATTCTCCTGACGAGGAAGTCAAGACTCAAGAGAAAGCCTTCCCTCTTCATTCTCCTTCCCCTGCTTGAACCTCTCTCGATAAAGTGGCTTGGCTTTGCCCCCGAACCTGATGTCCCTTCCCTTCCCTTCCCTATTTATTCCTTCAAAGACAAGGTGGTAAAGCTGCTAATTCACGACTATAAAGACTGTTGATTGATGAATGAGACTTAACCGGACACTTCTCTCTGTCTTCTCCTTTCGTTCTATTCTATGGATTTTTTCTCCTGTCTGTCTGACGAAGCTTTTTCTCTTTCCTTCGCTCGGTAAATGTGTGTTTGTTTGGTTCTTTCTCCTGAGCCTCCTCCTTTGTTTGGGGACTGATGGAACTCCTTTCTTTTCCTATTTTCCTATGGATTCTCTTTCTCTTCTCCTTATTAATGAGACAGATAGAACTCGGGTTTCACTATTCAAACACGACCAGTAACCAAGGGCAAGCTGAAACAGGAAAGAATGAGAGTGAGCTCCTTTCTTTTCCTATTTATTCACTGTAACCTCCTGGCTTGGCTGTCCGTACTATTACTTCTCTGACCCTGATGTGGAACGAACTTCTTTTCTTCCCTTCCTATTTATTCACTGTAACCAGATTCACCTCCTTACGAATGAGACGAAACTGACTGACTATTCAATAATGTAACTCAATCACCTTCTTTCTATCTGATATGAACCAAAAAACATCAATCATACAATATACTTCAATGAAGACGTGAAGAAAAGATTTGTCAAAATTATCAAAAGATGTTTCAATTCATTCCACATTGAAGAAGAATGAAGTTTGATTGTTATATATTTTGGGAGGGTTACAATTTAGAGTAATTTAGAGTTTTTAGAACTTTTTATTTACTTTAGGTTACAATTACATAATGGTTAATTATGACCATTAAGTATTAATGTTACAACTCTTGGAATGCCTTTAGTAGTTTCATTTTGAGGCTATATAAAATCATGTATGTTGTATTTGTAAGAGACTTGGAAAATATAGTAAAAGAAGCATTTGTGCTCTTCTTTAGCCAATGGCTAAGTTTCTTTGCAATTCTATGTAGTTTAGGTTGCATGTAGAATCATTCAAGCTCGACATGATCAATCTTGCTTGTGGAGTGATTCGAATCTCAAGCAAGTGTTCTTGCCTTGATATATTTGATCAACAAGAATCATTCAAGCTAGACATGATCGATCTTGCTTGTGGAGTGATTCGAATCTCAAACAATGTTCTTGCCTTGAGATATTCGATCAACAAGGTAATCCGAATCTTACTCCCCTTGTAGTGGTTCCTTATCTTATCACTTCTGCCTATTGATTCTTTAACTATAAACTAAGACTCAACAAGAATGAGACAGATGGCACTCTGTTACTCTCCTGCCTATAAACAAGGTCAAGCAGAAAGCAAGATTTATTCATTCTCTTTAACTCCTCTCCCTATTCTATGGGTCTCCCGGCTGAGATTCCCTTATTTTATTGGTCTCACAAGCACTAAGTTGAAGTCAGTTCTTTGCGCGGATAAAGAAGATGATTGTAACCCTATTCATTCAGTCAGTAAGTCAAAAAGATCAGTGGTTGGTTGCCTGCCACGAGAGCTCATGACCCTCTCCCCATCGGGTTGGAATCTTTTCTTTGCTTTTCTTTTCTCTTGCTTCTTTCACTCAGTAAAGCATGAATTGACTTTCCCTGAACCTCTACCTATTTAGTTAGGAACAGTAAACAAAGACTCAAGAAAGATTAATGATACTGCCGGAACCTTTTCCTATCCTTTAGGTCTGTCTCTTTTTATTCCTTTTGCTTTGATTTTCTTCTTCTTGCGCTGGGGTTGCCCTATTCTTTCCTTGGGTAAATGGGTGGGTTCATTCAGTAGCTAATGAATTTCCTCTCCTGTCTATAAAGCCTTTCGCTCGATTCATGATAGTTTCGGAACTGACCTCATGAACCTCGTCACCATTAATTCTCTTTCACTCCTTTCCCTTTGCTTCGCTCCCCTTATTGGTCCTACAAGCACTAAGAAAAATTGAGTTCGTTCTTTCTTTCTTTGCGTGGATAAAGAAGATGATAGTAACCCTGCATTGTACTGATTTCACTCTACAGAAATTTAACCTTTCGAGGATGTAAAGAGGTGTTTGTTTCTTTGGTTCTTTCTTCGATTCCTCTTCTGTCTTTCACAGGGTAAACTCATTCATCTGTCGGTTGAACAACCCCATTGCCTGAACTACTGAAGAAACCAGGACGGGCTATTCTTCTTTCACTCTTTTACGCTTTCTCCTGCCTGTAAGAAAGATTAATGAGACAGCCGAAACTAATTAACCTCTATTCCTGTCAGTGATTGTTCCTTATTCTTGAACAGTAAAGAAGGGAAACTGGAGAGGGAGTCATTCAATCCTGAACTACTGATGAACGAACCTTTGACTATCCGAGTTTACAGTAAAAGAAGAAATGAATTAGCTCCACTATGTTTTGAAAGACTCAACTCTTGGTAATCGGCAACTAGTAGTCTTTCTCCTAAAAACCGGAACCTAATGAGTAGGGAATGAAAAAGGAAGAATCAGTCCTTTACGGTACAGTAAATGAAAGAGATAGTGAAACCAGACCCTTTACATTAGAGTCAATTCCTTGCAGCGATTGAACAGGAAGGCAAGAAAGAAAGGAGATGAAAGATTAATGAGACACTCTGAACCTGAACCTATTTATTCAAAGACTGTAACCAAGGGAAAGCCGAAACGAAAGATGAATGAGACTCTACGGTAAAAGAAAAGAAGCAAGTTCCCTCCTGAACCTCTATTCCCTGAGCAGCTGAGCTCCGTAACCTGTATTACCTGAATCAGAACCTTTATCAATCTCCTTCACCTTTACAGAATTAATTGAAAGAAGAAGAGAATGAAAGACGGATTTGCTCATTAACCTGCGCCCCTGCCCCGATATTACCTGAACCGACCCTCTCTTTCTCCTGCTTTCAAGACTCTTTCAAATGAAAGATCAGCTCATGAACCGGAACCAGTATTCCCTCTATTCCCTTCCCTTATTGAATGAAGGAGGTAAAGCAAGCTATTTGAAGAACCTTTGACTCTATTCCCTTTACAGTTGAGCTACTTATTCTTCTTTCTCCTGCTACTGAACCGTAACCTGGCTTCTCTCCTGAACTTGTCCCTGATTTCACTCTAGTACTCTCCTGTAAGAAAGATTCATTCTTGATCTTCTCCTTATGAATCAAGTCAAGACTCAACAAGAATTATCCTTGCACTCCAGAACAGGAACAAAGAGAGAAGGGAGGAAGTGTTTCAAGGAAAGACGAAAGATTCATTCTTGATCTTCTCCTGAACTAGATAGATTGAACTCCTTCACTCGGGTTGAACTATTGGCCGGTCTTTTTGCTTTCCTTTGATTCTGCTTTCAAGACTCCTTATTAATTATCTATCCTTCACTCCTTTTCCTATTTATTCTTGAATTGTAAAAGAGAAATACTCTCAATTAATTCTTGATTTGATTCTTTTTTCACTCTTGAACGAGAGTTGAACTATTCTTTCTCTTCCCTTGAACCTAAAAGTGTTGAAAGACAATCCTCAAGATTCATTCTTGATATGATCCTTCACCTTCTTTCACTCTTTTACTAGGTAAATAGAATAGGTGTTTGATTGATACTAGGTAAATAAAATAGGTGTTTGAGTGAACTCGGTCTCTTCTGTTTGCTTTTATTTCCTCTCTTTTCTTTCACTCGGTAAGTAGATAGTAGTAGTCTTTCTCCTGCCTCTTCTTGAACTCGGTAAATAGGCTTCTCTCCTGGACTTCTTTCACTCGGTTTGTTTTCTCCTTCACCTATTCTTTATGGTCTCAGAATTCCATTGCCTTCCCCTCGTAAACTCTCAGTCAAGTCAAGCTGCTTTGTTCCTCTTTGCTCCCTATCTAGTCTAGTTCTATTCTATCTATCTAGTAAGGCTTTGATTTATGAGGTTTTGAATACTACATTTCTGACTTAATGGATGCACTAATGGATGAGGGGTAGCGTGGGAAATTCCTGAATCTCGAGAGAATGCTGATCAATATTCAGGAAGAGATCGAGGATCCTGATCTTTGTCAACACAACACTCTGAGCCCCCTGCTCAAACAAAAAAGCCTGAGGAATTGAAAATGCCTTTCGGATTTCTTCTCGTGGAGGGGAAAAGACTCATTTCTCATTCGAGATAGGGGGGAGCTATGGTGAAGCCGTCAGAGGTAGAAGCGGAAAATAGCTTCTACCGAGTTCCCCAACACTTAGCTTAGTAGCTCAACTCTTTCGACTGGCGTGACGCTGTTGGATGCTTTTGATCAATAGGAAGAGGAGGAAAAAATAGCTTATGATGAGCATCTATTTGAGTCGATCATTTCCAAGATCTAATTCGAGTTTTTTCTTATGTAGTGGAAACACCTTACAATCTGAAGTTTTACGCTTAAGGGAAGAAATGTTCTTGGTGTATGTAGGACCTGGGACCCCCAAAATTTGTATGCAAGATGAGCCTACAAGAGTGCCAAAAAGATTCAGACACAACCAAGCCGCCAGGTTTGAGAATAAAGTGGGATCCCTGGATCTAGTGGTCGGTGAACCACTGATCAAAGAGCCAATTTTGGAGAGATTCTTCATCGATCTAGTGGCCTGGAGAATCACTAATCAAAGAGCGAGCAGCCGCTAGGTTTAATGATTTGGTGGGATCCACAGATGTAGTGGCTGGTGAACCGCTTTTTCTTCTTCCACAAAGATTCAGACAAAACCGAGCTTGGATGGAACTGAACAAGATTTGGCAAATGAATACAAAAGTCAAAGGCTTTATTATAGAGAAAGTCAAAGGAGGTTATTCAGTAGCCATCGCGGGTTTCATTACTTTTCTTCCATTCCGTCCTCTCATAAGTCAAAGGATATCAAATGAGAGATTCACCATTGAGAGCATTAACCCAAAAAGAATGAATATTGTGGTGTTCTAAGAGTGGCAGATCAAACAAGAACTTGTCCGTCGAGCTGCTTCTGAACCTGATTGAACTGTAAGAAAAGAAGAATCAACCTCAAACCTTTTTCTATCCGAGTTTACCGTGAAAGAAGAAATAGGAAAAAGAGCTGCATGAGAAGAACCTATACAGGAGAGTCAATTCAGATTCAATCCTGAACCTCTCCAACAAGGAAAGACTCAACAAATGAAAGAAAGAGAAGCTCAATCTCATTCACCTATCCAACTCTCAGTCAAGTCAACCATTGCCCGTCTCCTGAAAACATTCTATCACCTTAATCTATTCTTTTGTTGAGGGTCTTGAACTTATTCCTTCCGGCCCTATATTTACATAGCAAATCAAGGCAAAAGCTCTTACTCGAATGCGTGACTGCAGCGTGCCTATTGCCCCCGGTACGACATTATAAAATGCATGTTGGGTTGAGCAAGAATACAGCGACTAGGGAAACGCTCAATGGAATTGAAGGCATAGTCTCAATAAACAAAATGTTGTTCCAACCAACAAGTGGCGGATTTTGATGGAGTCTCGCAAAAGAGGATCCTTACCTTTATATACAAAGGGCGCGGGAGGGCAACAACTAGCAGCTCTCATCTTTCATTTTGTTGCGTCCTTCTTTTTCTTTTATTCATATTCAATCTTCTGCTTTCATCGCTCGTAGTTTCTCTCTTCCTTAATGCTATCTTTTGATAAGGCAACCCTAATCCTCAACCCAACGACCCAAGCTTTTATTTTAGCAAGAACCTTTGAATCAAAGTAATTAACACCTCCTTATGCGAAATTTGGATCAACCAAGAGATTAGACTAGAATTAAATTACCTCTTACGATCGAAGATCTAGAAGCAAGATTTGAAACCTTGTTCTAAATTGAGTCACTCCATAATCTAACTTGATCAAGGCTTGATTGAATGGATCAGGTGCAATTCTACCACAAGAATTGCTTGAAACTTAGAAATGGCAAATATGATGCTCTGATTTCTAAGGAAAACGTCTCAATTTGAGATCTGAATTACATTCATCAACGAATCTGATTTTTACATAACATATTGTGGGTATTTATAGTCTCCCGACAAAAGATGTTTGTGGCCGGGATTCAATCCCGATCCCCTTTAATCTCCACAAATGTTTGACCAATTGACCATTGCAAAATGAAAACAAAAAAACAATAAAATCTTTCAACAAATGTTGATATGTTTGAGTGGCTAAATAAATAAACTTGAAATCTATTAAGCTTCACTTGTGTAGGTTCAAACTCTGTTGTTGACATTTTTAATGTTTACCAACTTCAACTGTGAATGAATGTTTGTTGAACCGTGAATGAATGTTTGTTGAATCTTCTTCGCCTTGGAACTCCATGATTCTTATCATCTTCTTCTTAGCCTCGTTTGGCGCTATATACCTTATTTGCTTTGCTTCTCTTACATGTCCATGAACATTCGAGTGCCCATCTTTCTGAGTTCAAAGAGGGTTTCGCTTTGCTTTGCTTCTCTTACATGTCCATGAACATTCGAGTGCCCATCTTTCTGAGTTCAAAGAGGGTTTCGCGAGTCCAAAACAGGAGGTTTAGTGTTCGTCCACAAAAGGGGAGTCCGTTTCTGGGCCACTCACATGTCAATTCGAATGCTTTCTAATTTTCTTTAAGGTCCCTAGGACCATCTACTTTAATCTTGACTAGTCGAGCAAGGAATTCCTTTCTTTTTTCTTATGGTAAGTGGTTGTCTTCTTTTATTTCAGACTGATCTTCCTTCCCCCTTGCCTGATGAGCTGGGGCAATCAGTCCATTCATTCCTGCCCTTCATTCAATGGATCACTTAGCTCTATTTCTCAATCAATCCCCTTTCTTTGTTCATGGCTTTTCATTCATTTCTAGTAAAGCTTTTCTTTTCTGTAAAGATCTCGATGACCTTGAATGAGAAGTGGTTTTTTTTTTTTACGGTCTTGGCCTGAGTGATCTCTGAAACTAAAAGCTTTTCGATTGAAAAGTGACCAATTAGGTCAGTAGCAGCCTGACGAGCTGGGATAAGTAGGTAGCTAATAGACCAAATAAGCACAGTAGCAGTTTAGAGCCGAAGGAGCGAAGCAGCTCGACTCAAAGAGGAGAGGAGCGAAGCAGCTTTACCGAGGGGACGAGGATTGAATATGCTCTCCTGTAAAGGTTCAGGTTTCACTATCTCTTTTCTTTCAGAGTCTACTTAACTTCTTTTTTTTCTTTATGTTGTTCCGTTTGTAAAGACCAGTCAGTGGTTTTGGCATATCTTATGCAAACGATTGATTCTATGAGGTATATTCTTCGGTAGTGCATAGGCTCCAGCTTCTTCCTCTAGGCGATCCACTACTTGCGTGTGTAATTAATGGCAGTTTTTTTATTATGGAGCTATTGGATTTTCTTATAGTAGAGAGCGGTAAGTTAGTACTGTTCTAAGGAAGTGGTAGCAGTTCCAGTATACAAACAAGGTGGGTTGGGGTGACGGAGGTATTTTGAGCGCATATTTTTTGCTTTAATAGAGAAAGGGCTTGGCATTTCACTCTTTGTTGTGGGGTTGTCACGGATTGGCCGGCCATACGGGAAGTCCAAGGAGTTTTTTCTTTGTGGAGGTTTCACATCACATTAGTCATTCCATTCCTTCCGGATAATCTAAAACATGTAGGCCTACTGAGAGGGTACTTTCAGATTTGAAAAAGGGTTCTATTACGATGTATACGATGTGATATCAAAGAAGAAGAAAACAGGTTCTTCTCTTGAGCCTATTTTCTTTCATGGATCTTGCCACTTAAAACTGGTAGGTAGGTCTGTCTTTCTCTAGATCCCACTGAGCTGAAAAACAGAAGACATACATAAAAAATCGTTTAAATCCAGACCGGGCTCTCGAAAGCTCATGTGCCGTAGGTGGGAAGATATGGGCTGTAAAAGCATGTTAATAATCTCAGCAGGCCCTTATGCCCCGAATGCTCAGCTAAAATGTCAAATGAAAAGTAATAACTAATAGGAGCACTCATTCAACCTTGGATGGTCGTCAGGTATCAAAATCCGAAATTAATTGAACTGGAGGGAGCAGAGCTTACTGCTAGTAGAACAAAAGCCAGGAAAGGGGGTTGGCTGATGATGGATATTCGGGGGACCCATGGTTTACGTGTTTAAACTCCGATCGTATAGTTGGGTCTCTGCCTACTCTACGAATTCACATAAAAGGAAGACCTGACTAAGCAAGTTTCTCTGTTATTGAAAACCAGGAGAGAGAAGTCGAGGAAGCTTCATATGAGTCCTCCTTAATTCACAAAGCCTAAAGTTGACGTTTTAATATCGATTTTCTGAAAAAAGAAATAGAAAGTCGAGGAATCAGTGAAGCTCTTTCTGTATCTATGGAATCATTAGAACTGTAGGCCCGGCCTGCTGACCCTAAAGACACGAGCTAAACCATTTGAAAAGTAGGAGCAGCTGAATATATGCTAGAATTAGAATCACGCGTAATGAAGCGCTTGTCTTACTTATCTAAAAGATAGAAAAACCCTGCTACAAATGAGCGGCATATGAACGGAACGAGACCCTTCAAAAGACGAGATTCAGATCGTGGATCAAAAAGCCCTTTCTTTACGTACTATTCATTTGATGATTTGGAAGATTTTGGATATTCCGTAGGTGCAGATTTGGCGTCGGCCTAGGCTGATTTATACGTTGGATTTGGTACGAGAGCCTATGCTTTAGGAACAGGCTCAGGCCCCATAGCTTAAGGTTGATCGGATCCTACATACTTTTCACATAGATAGACGCAAAATTGGAAAAGAAATCATAAACTTCAACTGCTTCATGCCCTAGATCACGAGTATTCTTATTGTAGTTATAGACAGACCCCACATTGGCTTGGCTACTGGAATCATTTATTTCCCTCTATTCTAGCTTCAGATTTGGCTTAAGCTTCGAATTCTTAAGATTAGGGGTAAAGAGGTTTGCTTTGGATGCTTCGGTGGGTTCAGATGAAAGAGAAAAATCTGACTCCTCAGTGGATGATTCGGCATCCTTGGGTGCTTATGTGTATGCTTTTTCAGTTTAGGAAATGAAAATGGAATCCTATTTCTAGGCCTTCCGAAACTCGGTTTTAGGCTTGAACCTTCCCCTTAGGACCAAGAGGGCTAACATTAGCGAATGCTCATAACATCCTTGCTTTCTCGATATCAGTAATTAAGGATCTCTCCTCCTTCTCTCTCGTAGGTGCAAGCAAGAAAATGAATATCAATATGTATAAATTTTGTGAGCAGCGATTGAACTGAACATTCCAAATGCATCCAGCAGGAATCGAACCTACGAATTTTCCCCTTTATTAGGTTGGTATAGGTTGGGCGCTTTAACCATTCAGCCATGGATGCAAAGAGACGCAGCGAGTGAACTAAGATTTGGTATTCCTTCTCAAGCTTCTATTTCTTCCGTTAAAGGAGATTCGGGAAAAGATGGAATAGGAAGACGTGTTTCCAAAATGAACAAGATACGGGTTGAGAAGGGGAAGTTAGCAAAGTTAGACAAGATTGGAATGGGCATAGGAACATGTATTGATGTACCAGATCTGCTAATGCTCCCAGGTTGATGCGATGTATTCCACCAGTTGACTGAAAACTTGATTATTGGTATATCGATCGGTCCAACACGGATTGAAATAGAAGCCGGTTTGACAAGAAGCTTTTGAAAACGCAGTGCACCCAGGTAAATAAGGAACGAGATGAATACAAAGGTTAAACGAGCATCCCACACCCAAAAGGTGCCCCACATAGGTCTCCCCCGAAACCCCCCAGTCACTAAAGTAAACAACATAAAAAAAGCACCAATTTCTGTACCGGTTCTGGAAGAGCGAAGAAAAAGGGGATGTTTTGTTAATAGGAAGAAGAAAGTGTTTATAGCCATAGCGATATAAACAAGAATACTCAACCAAGCCGCAGTAACATGTACATACAGAATACGAGAATTTTTCACCTTGTTGAAGATCTAGTGGTGCTACTGGAAGACTTAAATGAATAGCCATCGCTGTTAAGAACATCTGAGATCCAATGAGAATTTGCGCATAGCTTCTGGTCTCTTTGACATAAAAAAAGAAGGTTGTAATAATGAAAAAGACATGTGAGAATTTTGTCCTAACTAGTGGAACAAGAAAGACATGCATTCATATTCTATACACAATCAAAGGATTTCCCTTAATGAAGAATTCTCCCTTGGCTTTGTTTTCGCTCCGCTCGTGCGTGGCACTCCTTGCTTGCTCCACAGTATACCGAAAAAATCAAGGTTTTGGTTTTGAAAGAAAAAAAAAGTGGATTCCCTGTTGTGACCAAGAGCCCATCCTTGATCCAAGCCGAGTTTTTCATTCCTTAGCTTGGTGCAAAAGGCTGATCGCGGGTCCTTTTTCAAGCCCATCTCGAATACGATGGGTATGGTACTCGTGACCCTGCTAGTGGCTACCACTGCCTCACACTTAAATGCCGCCAGCTCTGTCTTCCTACTTAAGCTTAAGGCATTCGCGACCTGGTTGGTCCGTCAAAGCGGCAGACTGACGCACCATATCAATCAAACTTAGCAAGTTTGTCTTGCTTGCCATCGTTCCCATTTTGGCGTGAGTTTCTTCTGGGTCAGGAAGTCACTTGTCGCCACATTATCCGTCTTGACCAGAGAGACCTGCCTCCACGTTCTCTTCTAGTGCACTATTGCTGTCATCTCCTTCTCTTGGACCACGCCTTTCGGTCACATTGAGCTTTCGGCTCTCATATGCTACTGGGTTACCTTACCTTATTGTACTAGCACACCGCCTATGGCATAGTCTGACGCATCCGTGTGTACTTCAAATGGCTTAGTGTAATATGGCAACTGCAATACGGAGTCATCAATCACTGCTTGCTTGTTGTCCTCAAAAGCTCTTTGACACTTTTCCGATTAGTGAAATGCCAAGTTCGTACGTCCTTCTTTAGTTTAGGAGATTTTGGAGTTGAGTAGCCCTCTTCGAGTAACTTACCATGAATCTTCGGTAATAGTTCACGAGCCCTAAAAACGATCTTAGCCCACTCACCTTGGTAGGTGCTTGCCACTCCTTGCTCTGATGCTCATCCAATGCCCTAGGAATAGGATCTCCGTCTTTACATAGAGGTGATTCTTCCTTAATTCCTTACGGTCCGGAGGTGGCTAACGTGGTCATTTAACGAATAGCTATAGCAAAGTATATCACCTGTCGTCTATGTACGGGTGGAATAGCTCATTGTGGAGGGTGCAGAACGTGGCAGGGGCATTGGTGAGTCCAAAAGCATAACCAAATCAACCCTTTATTAGTCAGGTTGCTTGCTTGTCACACAGGTCGTCTTTGGCTCGTCTCCTTCCGTGATACGCACTTGGTAGTTGCCTGACCGTAGATCCAACTTCTCGAAGTATCTCGCGTTTATTGATTAGGGGGAATCAGTCCACAATCAAAGTGGATACTTGTGATTGATGGTTAGGTTACCTTGTTGAGCGCCCGATAATCAATGCACAAGGCTATTTTTTTGGAATAAATCAAACAAACAGGGGCTCCACAACAAAGGGGGTTTGTCTCCAGGCTTCCACTCGATCTTGTGGTAGACTACCCTTCTAGGCTAAGGGGGCACTTGGCAACTCACTCGTGGGGCATGATACCCAAAAATGACTCAAGTACTTGCTGTACTGGTATTGGATTCGCTCTTCTGTTAGCATGAACATGAATTAGATTCTCTTTGTCTTCTTTATTCTTAAGAGAACCCCCCACCCGAACCATTCTTAAGACCACCAAGCCCTCTCAAATGAGTTCGACTATAGAAGCTTTCAACGTACACCTGGGGACAAATCTTTCACTCACTAAGAAGTGAAAACCTGTGAATAGATCGTCCTGAAGACATGCGACGAGAATCAGTGGCATTTGGAAGTGTTGCTGACTTAACATTTAGGTTTAGGCATAACAAAGCTTGCACTGTCTTTTCGCACTTAGGCGCATAGCGAGCCATTGGTAATGATTCGACTACGGTGCCAGAAATTCGCAAACTGATCCTAAGTAATCGTTGTTGTTCATTGGATTCCGGAGGAAATACTTCGTTAGGATTGGGAAATTGCTGCGATTCGTCCTAAATAGCCTGGATTCTCCCGTCGAGAGTCGCTTTGAAAGTCTTACGTAAAATCTGACGAATGAATATAATAAAGCCTATAAAACAATGAGCTATTATCATTTCTTCATTATAGATTGAGATCTTCGAACTTAATGCACAAATAGATAGAATAGCAGCAAATAGCATCTTTGTAGCCTGCATATTCGTGGAACTCCATCTCAGGCCCCGACCCTACTGATAAGAATCACGGTGTTCAAAATGGACCAATTGCCAAGAAGATTAAAAAAAAAAAATGTCAACAACAGAATTCGAACCTACGCGCAAAAGAGCTCAATCCATTTCAAGTTTGTTGATTAACCACTCAAGTACATCAACATTTGTTAGAAAAAATTATGTTTAATTTCATAAATTATGTAAAAGCCAAATGGTCAATTTGACTTATTCTTCGTGGAGATTAAAGGGGATCGGGAATAAATCCCGTCCACAAACATATCGGGATTGAATCTCGGCCACAAACGTCTTTTGTCGGAAGACTATAAATACCCACAATATGTTATGTAAAAAACAGATTCGTTGATGAATATAATTTAGATCTTAAATTGAGACGTTTCCCTTATAAATCGGAGCATCATATTTTCCATTTCTAAGTTTCAAGCAATTCTTGTGGTAGAATTGCACCTGAGTCATTCAATCAAGCCTTGTTCAAGTTAGATTGTGGAGTAACTCAATTTAGAACAAGGTTCTAAATCTTGCTTCTAGATCTTCGATCATAAGATGTAATCTAATTCTAGTCTTATCTCTTTATTGATCCAAATTTCGCATAAAGAGGTGTTAATTACTTTGATTCAAGGGTTCTTGCTAAAATAAAAGCTTGAATCGTTGGGCTGAGGATTAGGGTTGCCTTATCAGTTTGGTATCAGAGCCAGGTTGCATCTTTGTGGCTGACTCTAGAATTGATTTTATCTTTAATTTCCGCTATTGTTTATCGTCTCTTTAAATCTGTCATTTATTTTTTTTACTTTCATTTCCAACGTTCTTCATTATCCTTCTACTTTGTTCTTAGTGTCCTGTTAAAGATCATATTTAGATCTTGAAAGAAAAAAAAAATCCTTATCATATTGTCCTTAATATATCCTTTATCATATTGTCCTTAATATATCCTTATCATTAGATCATTTGCACGTTTATTTGAAGATCAAATAAATTTCTATTCTCATTTTTCCTTAAAGCATATAAATCTGGAATTGTTGTGTTCGATCTTCACGACCATTCTCTTTGGAATTCATTTTTTTTTTCAGTGTGCAATTATATCCAAAAATATCTTTGTTCCTTATTTATTTGTTCATTTCTTGGTTTTATTTTGTTGTTAATATATAATTTCCTTGTCTTGATTGTCTTGAATAGCTCGCTACTATCATAATTGCTTTATCCATATATCTACCTTGATAAGAAATTAGTCACTTTTCCAAATAGCCTACCTTTGTGTGTTAAACACGAGTGTTTCTGAGTGTAAAATCAGTGAGTTGAGTGTGTGAGGTCCTAAGCATATAAAACTACTGTTCGTACAATCATGAACCAAGACGAGAAAAATGGAGGGGAGATCAATGATATTCATTTGGCCCTTATTACAAGAAGACTTCTTAAAACTCAAGTTATGGAGAATGATGTTGATGATCAAAGAGACAACCTATTTCACACGCGGTGTTTAGTTAAGGGGATTGCTTGTAGTCTTATCATTGATAATGGAAGTTGCACCAATGTAGTAAGTACTATGTTGATCAAAAGATTGCAAATTTCAGCTCAAGATCATCCTAAACCTTACTAGCTCCAATGGCTCAATGATAGTGGAACAATGAAGGAATTTGAAGACATGTTTCAAGATAAAGAAATACCTCCCATTAGAGGTATTGAACATAAAATAGACTTCATTCCAATGACTGTCATTCCTTATAAGCCAGCTTATAGAGTCAATCCAACCGAGACAAAAGAAATTCAAAGGCAAGTGAAGGAGCTCATGGAGAAGGGCTATGTACGAGAAAGTTTGAGTCCATGTTCTATACGAGACTTATTGGTGCCAAAGAAAGATGAACCTTGGGGCATATGCATGGATAATAAAGTCATCAACAAAATCACGGTAAAGTGTTGACATCCTATTCCTAGGTTAGACGATATGCTTGATTTATTGCATGATTCGTGTCTATTTATAAAAATTATTTTGAAATCTAGATATCATCAAATTAGAATGCATGTAGGAGATGAATGAAAAACAGCTTTCAATATTAAGTTTGGATTGTATGAATGGCTTGTTATGCCTTTTAGGTTAACTAATGCTCCTAGTACACCTATGCGCTTAATATATAATGTTTTGAGAAAATATATGAGAAAACATGTTGTTGTTTATATTGATGATATTATAATTTATTTGAAGATTTTGCTTAAGCATATGGAGCATGTTAAATTAGTTTTGATTACACATAGAAAAGAGAAATTTAATTTTAGTAAGGGTAGTTTTTGCATGGAAAAAGTTCACTCTATTGGCTTCATAGTTGGTAAAAGTAGAGTAGCTTTGGATAGAGACAAAGTTAAATTCATTATGGATTTGCCAACCCCAAAAAGTGCACGTAAATTTCAAAGTTCTCATGAGTGAGCTAACCTCTATAAGAGATTTATAAATGATTTTAGAACCTTAACTCAACTATTGAATGACTTAGTGAAAAAAAATGTTATTTTTAAATGGGGAGAAAGGTAAGAGAATGAATCCAATTTTCTTAGGAAGAAATTAAGCAAACCATTATTTGTTTTGGCTAGCTTTGATAAAACTATTGAAATTGAATGTGAAGTATGTTGTTTGGGCACAAGTGTTGTTTTAATTCAAGATGGAAAGCACTTAATATATTTTAGTGAAAAAATAAATGGGCCAACATTGAAATATACTACCTATTATAAAGAATTATTTGCTTTAGTTCATATATTGCATGTATGGCAACACTACTTATGGCCTAGAGAATTTGTGATCCACTTTGATCATGAAAACTTGAAGTATGTGAAGGGTCAAAGCAAACTGAACCGTAGACATGCAAAGTGGGTGGAATTTATTGAAACATTTTCGTATGTCATCAAGTATAAGCAAGGTAAGGATAATACAGTAGCTCATGTGTTATCTAAAAGGTATGATCTCTTTACTTCTCTTACTGCAAAAATTCTTGGAGTTGAGCATATTATTGAATTATATAGAAATGACCAAGACTTTAGAACTATTTATGCATCTTGTCTTGCAAAAAAAATGGTGGATGATTATTATGTGTTTCATAATTTTTTAATTACTAAGGGTATGTTTTGTATTCCTAAATGCTCTATAAAAGATTTATTTTTTTAGAGAAGCATATGATGGTGCCTTAATAAACACTTTTGTTGGCGGAAGATGAAGCATGTGGCAGATAGATTTATGGATGAAGCAAAGCATGCTGCTGACTTATTCTTTAAGAAAGTAGTTTATGGATTTACTACACTACATTGGCTTCCTATTTACTACACTACATTGGCTTCCTATTCCTAGGAAATTTTTGTGAGTGAAGCATTTAGATTTGATCAAAACATTTCAAAAGGAAAGCATGCTGCTGAGTGAAGCATTTAGATTTGATCGCGAAGATGATAAGAATTCAAAAAAATGTCAACAAAAGAATTCGAACCTACACGCGAAGAGCTCAATTAATTTTAAATCTGTCGCATTAACCACTGAAGCACATCAACACCTTCTCTTATTCATTCACTGTAAAATGGTGAAGTAGCTAATGAATTTCCTCTCCCTGAACTATAAACA
This sequence comes from Cucurbita maxima, assembly GCF_002738345.1. NCBI lineage: Eukaryota > Viridiplantae > Streptophyta > Magnoliopsida > Cucurbitales > Cucurbitaceae > Cucurbita > Cucurbita maxima. The sequence goes on from NW_019272073.1 coordinate 270,185, forward strand.
AGGGAAAGCCGCTAATGTACTCTCTCTCCCTTTTCCTATTGATTCTTTCTCTCGGTGTAAAGCAAAGCAGTTGGCTGATCGATTTGACCTCATTCCCTTCTTTCTTTCACCTATGGATTCTGAGTAAACTCCTAGAGTAGTATTACTTACTTCTGACCCACCCTTCTTTCACTCCTGCTGAGCCTATACCTATTTATTCTTTTTCTTCTCTTTCTCCTCTCGCAGCTACTTATTCACATTTGCTCAACTTTGACTGATTGAACAAGGTCTCATGGCTTCGGGCCTCTCTTTATTATTTCACGAGGTAAATGGGCTGGCTGGCTTCTCTCCTTCAGTCCTTCTTGCTTTCAAAAGGTAAAGCATATTTATTCATTCAGTAGCTCTTTTCTTGAACAAGGTAAACTTCCCTATATACACAAAGAAGATTCTATTCTCGTAACCCTGCTGCAGAAGGTAAAGCATATATATTCATTCAGTAGCTCTATATACACAAAGAAGATTCTATTCTCGGAACCTACTCTACTTCCTTCTTCACCTTTTCCTGATTGACCGAGGTAAATGGGCTGGCTGACTGGCTTCCTTTAGATTCCCTTCATTTAGTGATTGTTTGTTATTATTTCACTATGTCTTTCACAAAGATGAATTCGACTTCACTCCTTGTTTATTCACTATAAAGGAAGAGAAAGAGAAGCTCAATCTCCTGAACTGATATTACCTGACCTGATTGAAGAAAGATTTGTTTTGTCTGGTATAAAGAATGAAAGAAGAAGAAAGGTGGTCTCTCTGCTTTCCTTGGATTCTGCTTGAAAGACTCTGAAAATGAGATTAAGCGAAGCTCACTCCTTTTCCTTCTTTCACTCGATAAAGCATATATATTCTTTCTCCTTATGAATTCTCCTTTTTCCTATTTCTTTTTTAACTGTAGGGAATGGGAATGGAATCTTAGCTCTGTCTCTGATCTTGATCCTTAATTCTTGAACAGTAACCAAGGGAAGGAAAGTCGTTAATTCATTTACTCTCGCTGATTGCCCAATGTAAATGAGTTCGGTAGCTCTTTTCTTTCACTGGGTCTGTTCTCTTTTCTTTCCCTTCCCTTATTGACCAAGGTAAATAGGTGTTTTCTTTCATTGATCTTTCTCGCAGCTACTTACTCATTCACCTTTCTTTTCCTGATGGAACTGAGTCTCGCAATTCCATTCCCTTAATTACTCAACCTCATACCTTCCCTTTTCTTTCCTCTATTCCCTGCTGACCTGATTTTGGAACTGTCAACTCGGTCTCATAATTTCATTGCCTTTTCCTATTTATTCTTTTTTCTCCATTCTTTGAATTGAGTTTTTCTTTCTCTTCTCATTCACCTATGGCTGGATGGTTTTTTCTTGTCTTTCTCCTGAACTCCGTAACCTATTCTCGTCGTCTTCTTCCTATTCCTATGGATGATTCTTTAACTGTAAACACTCAAGCAAGATGAGAGAGATTTTACGAACTGAATGAATGAATATGCTTTACTGAGTTCATGAATATGCTTTACTGACTTCAAGAAGGATTGAAGGAGACTGAACTGACACCCTTTTCCTTCTTTCTCCTGAACCTGAACCTTCAAACACTTGGGTTTCACTATTCTTTTACAAGGTAGTAAATAGGTTGGTTATTCTTGATCTTCTCCTTTCTTTCACTCAGTAAGGTAAATGGGTTGGTTGGTTCAGTAGCTCTTTTCTTTCACGAACTGTATGTAAAGACTCTCTATGGATTCCTTCTCCTTCACAAGACGTATGGTCGGTCTCTTCTCTCTTCTTTCCTTCACCTTTCCTAACAAAATAGGTAGGTGTTTGTTCGCTTCTTTCTCGGGGAATGGAGTCTCTGGTCAAGCAGCTAATTCATTTCCTCTCCTGTAAAGGTTCTTCAAATTGAATCCTCTTCTATTTCGACCGAACCTTCAACCAGTCTGTCTTCGCTCCTGAACCTTTCCCTTCACTGTAATTGTAAAAGAAGAAGAAAGATTAATGAGATTGAACTACTTCGCCTCTCCCGGATTGAACAGTAACCAAGGGAAATAGGTTCATGTGAGTTATTCTTAGGAAGTGATTGTGAACCTCTCCCTATTTTTGAGGTCATTGAACTAGGTAAAGTAGCTGAGGATTTAATGGAATCTCTTCTTGCTTGAACTAGGTAGGGTTGAACTATTCTTCTTTCACTGTAAGGTAAAGCGTCTTCTTCTTTCACCTATTTATTGGTTTCTTTTCTTTCCCTATGGGTTGAACAGCTGAGCACCTTTTCCTATTTATTAAAAGACTGTAAACAAAGAGAAAGAGAAGCGACTTCCCCTTATACTCTATATATTCCCTTGCCTTCTTTTTCACTCGGTAAAGCTGCTGAGCTCCCTAATTGAACTCCTTTACCTTCGCCCCTGAACCTATTTATTCTTTTTCTTCTCTTGATCCTAGCCCTACTTACTCCTTCCCCTTTACAGTCGAGTAAATGAATGAAATCCTTTTTTCACTCCTGAACCTATCGGTCTCATTGCTGCGCTCCTCTCTATCTTAGCCTTTCTAGCTTTATAGCTTTATCCCTTCTTTCACTCTTAAGGAAGTCAAGCCGAAAGAAGAATGATCCTTCACTCAATCACTTTCGAAACTATAACCAAAGACTAAAGATTAATGAGACTAAACCGACACCCTTTGACAGATGGAACTCCTTCACTAGGAGCTTCTTGAACTGATCTTTCTCCTTGAAGTCAAGACGAAACTCCTTATTCATTTGGGTGGTTCACTCCTGACCCTATTGATTCTTTTTCTTCTCTTTCTCCTCTCACTACATACTCCTATTAATGATCAATCACTCACTGTCTCAGATGGAACTGTAAGAAAGGAAGCCTTAACCGACACCCGACACCCTTTGACAGATTGAACTCAATCACTTGTCCCTGATTTCATTCCCTCTTGAACAAGGTAAATAGGTTAAAGTAAAGCATCTTCTATCCTATCCTTCTTGAAGAAAGAGGGATTCTTCTTTTCCTCATAAACTATCTCTCTCCTTCGGCCCTAAACTGCTTGGTTTGTTCTTTCTCCTCTTTATTAATTCTTTTACTAATCTTTCTACTTATTCGTCAAGTAGTGTTTCAAGCAAGACTGAACCTCTATTCCCTTTGCCTGATTGATTGTACTAGATAAACTAATTGTCCTCTCCCTATTTTTGAGGTCATTGAAGAGGTAATTACATAGGCTGGATGAGAGTCAAGCTCCGGCCCCTCTATTCCCTGACCTTAAACACGAGGTAAAGCAATTCCATGTCCCCTCTTTCTTAGAATTAATATTTGGTTCTTGAATTAAGGAAGGAAAGTTGAATGAGACTGAACCTTAACCTTAACCTGAACTGGATTTCCCAAGGTAAAAGACAAAGAGAAAGCCTTCCCCTGAACCAACTGATTGACCGAGGGTTGAACTATTCTTGAACTTGGTAACTAGGCTGGATTGGCTGGATGATCTACTCCTAAAACTATTTCTTCTTTCTCCTTCCTTTACTATTCTTTCACTAAATGGGTCTTTGAATCTTCCATCCTGTCCTTTACAGTCTGTCTTATAGAGCTACTTCCTCCCCTCCCTCTTTCTTCTCGTAACCCTATGAGAAAAAGGAACAGTGGTTGAGACGAGAGCTCATGACCCTCTCGACCTCGGTAAACTCATGAACTACTTTCTTCACCTTCTTTCACTTTTGAACTAGGTAAAGCTGCTAATTCATTTCCTCTCCTTCCTGTAAAGAAATATAATATCTTCTTCTTCTTTCATTCTTCCGTAATATAGGGTGTATGATCATCAGGTCAAGCTCATTCACTCAATAACTTGTCCCTTCAAAGATTGTAAAGGGGAGTCAATTCATTAGCTTACCTATTTCCCTGTTATCTCTGATTGATTTATTAACCTGAATCTTCTTTGTAAAGCTCCTTCACCTATTCTATTGGCTGGTCGAGAATCTGTTCTTTCCTTTACCTTCTTTCGTTCTTGAATTAAGGAAGGAAAGATTCATGATTGGGAATATAACTATACTAAGCAGTGTGAAGTTATTGCATTCATCAAGTCAAGTCGAAACTCAAGATTCATTCACCTTCCTCTGTCTTCGTCTTCTCTCCTGAACCGTAACCAGATTGAACTACTGAACCTATTTAGTCTTGACCAGTAAACAAAGACTCCTATTTCTTAATTATCCTTCACTCCCTGATCAAGGTAAAGCTCCTGAACCGTAAGATGGAACTGTAAACGAAGAAGAAGCCTGAACCTCTACTTCTCTCTCCCTCCTTCGGTCTGCCTTTTTTCTGTGTGTTCTTTCTTTCTCCTCTTTATTCTTTCCCTCGGTAACCTCATGCTATTCTATTGGTCTTACAATTCCATTGTCTTAACTACTAAATGAACTCGGTAAATGTGCTGGGCTGGATGAGAAGCTCTATGATCGGAAGGTCAAGCTCCTAACCCTTTTCCTGATGGAACGAGTTTACAGTTTTTGTTTGAAAGAAGGGAAACATAAGGGAGACTAACGATGAATGATTTATCCTTAACTACTGAACCTTTTCTTCTTCCTATTTATTCTGGATTGAATAGTATAGTGCCTGGCATCGCTCCTTAGCTTTGTTTGGTTTTTTATCTTGAACATCGCTCTCTCCTTCTTTTCTTGCTTTCACTCCTTCCCCTAAACCTTTACAACTCGGTTTCACAATTCTATTGCCTGCCTCGATATTACCTAACCTTATTTCAGGAGGTAAAGCTATTTGAAGAACCTTTCTTTACAGTCGATAAAATTCATAGTGTTTAGAATCAATCAAACTTAATAACAGCTCCGGAACCTTTTCTTTCCTCTATTCCCTTCACTGATTTTTTCACTGTACGGAATCTTAGCTCTGATCTTGATCCTTATCACACAATATCTTGAAAGACTCAAAAACCTCTTTGATCCTCGGGTTAAGATCTTCGTTTTCACATGGTCATCCCTATACACTTGGTACCAATCTTCTAACCCCTCGAGACTTTCTAAGACTGAACTTTGGTTTCCCCTATTTCAGGCTAAGGCAATTTCCTGAAATTGATCCATATTAGATTGCCTCCATATGCAAGGTTCTTCATCTTTCTTCATAACGTAAGCACACACAGTTCCCCACCCTTTGCGTAATTTCACATCCCTCTTTCTCCCCTCCCGCTCCGATATTCCTGCCCTCATCTTTTTCGTGGCCATATGCTTTGAGGCATCTTTTGCTATGAGTCTCGCATGAAAAGGGTCTCCACTCTTTTTGTGGGATTCCTTGACTACCATAATAGTGAGATTGTAAAGGACAGGAAAATAGCTTTACCGAATCTTTGAAGGAAAAGGTTTAGGTTCAGTCGAATTAATCTTGAGTGTTTACAGTTACAGTTCGTTTCGTGAAAGGGAGAGGTGAAAGAGCGAAGCAATGAGACCGATAGGTGAATGAGCTTGACCTTCTTCTCATCGAGCCTATGTAATTACCTAAAAAAATGGCCCTCAAAATCAAATAGGGAGAGGACAAATCTTTCTTTCATTTGAAAAGTCTTGAAAGCAGAATCAAATTCAATCAAAGAGACCGAGTTTACAGTCTTTGAAAAGAAAATAGAAGAGACACACCATGTGCTGACATTCTTTTCAAAAGGTATCGAAATTTTGACAAGACATAAAATTCCCAGAACAAGCTTTATTATAAATAAGTAAGAAAGAAGAGCATTCTGAAATAATAAACATCTTCTTTAGAAGCTCTAGAGCTTAGAATAGATGAGATTAATCCAGAGAAGAATGAGAGTGAACTACCTAACTTGTCCCTTCTTCTTTCCCTCTTTTACTCGAGCTACTTAACTTACTCATTCACCTTTTCCTATTTATTCACTGTAAACTCATGAATTACTGAACGAACTTTCTTTCACTCCTTAGCTTCTTTGAAAGATGAAACTAATGAAAGAAAGGATTTGCTCGCTCATTAACCTTCTCTCATTCACTGTAACCTACTGGCTCTATACTATTACTTCTGTCCCTTCTTGAACCTATTCTATCGGTAAAGCTGCTGCTAATTAATTTCCTCTCCTGCCCCTGTAAGTAAGAAAGATGAATGAGACAGATTGAACTCAAACACAAGGTAATGCAGAATTCAAGACGAAAGATTAATGATCGTGAATTGGAAGTCAAGACGAAATACTCAAGATGAATGAGAGTGAACTGGCAGGAAAGACTCAACATTCTTGATCTTCTCCAGATTGAACTAGGGTTGAACTATTCAAACCTCTTTTACTCGACTGTAAACACTCAAGATGAATGAGAGTGAACTGTCAAGAAAGACTCAACATTCTTAATCTTCTCCAGATTGAACTCGTGTAAAGACCATCAAAAAAGAAATTCTATCCTTCCCTTATTTTTAGGGATAAAATCTAGTAAAGGTAAATTAAGAAGTCAAGAGACCTCAAACCTTCACCTCGATCGGCTTCGCTCCTTCTTTATTCGAGAACTGTAAACTCTGTCTTCGTCTTCTGACTTTGACGATATTACCAGAAGTTATTGTATTGGATTAAGGAAGGAAAGCCTAAACTCTCGATTCATTCGACATAACTACTTCGCTTGCTTCGCCTCTCCCTATTTTGTTGGTCATTTCCATCTTTCACAAGGGAAATAGGTTCAGTAGCTAATTAATTGACGTCTCTCTATTTTTAGGGTCATTTTCATCTTTCACTCGAGAAATCATATGAAATTCATTCGAGAGAGTTTACGGAACAGGAAGGCAGGAACTGGCTTGCTTGCTTGCTGGGCTGGCTTGCTTGCTTAAACTCAAACACTCCTTTTATTCATGATCCTGAACCGGAAGGAAAGAAAGAGAAGCTCATTCACCTGCACATTCACCTATCGGTTGAACAATTGCATTTCCTAAACCTGAAAGTGTTGAAAGTCAAGACGAAACGAAAGACAAGATGAAACGAAAGATTAATTCGAGTTTATAATGAAATAACAAGAAAGAGTAAATGAATTAGATTAGCTACTGAACCTATTTAGTGAAAGAAAAGAGATGAATGAGACAGAACTGGCTGGCTTGCTTACTTGCTTTAACTCCTTCCCCTTTCTTGCTTGCTTGCTTGAACTCCTTCCCCTCGTAAACTCTTCATTGAGTCTTTCTCTTCTCCTTCTCCTATTGATTCTTGATCAGTAAACTCTCATTCACTCTCCGGAAAACAAATTCAAGGATGTTCGCTTCGCACCTGAACCTATGAGCTCTTGTCTAGGACGACTTTCACGAGGGTTTCACTATTCATTTTTTCTCTTCACCTTCTTTCTCTGAATTTCTTCTTTCACTGTCAGTCAATCCTCAACCGAAAAAGAGCTAGCTACTGAACCTGAACCTCGACTTCTTGATCTGATCTTTGCTTTCCTTTGATTCAGCTTGAAAGACGAAACAAATGAAAGAAAGAGAAGCTCATGAACCTGTCACTGAATCTCGTAACCTCGGTAAAGTGTCTTCGCCCCTGAAACTTCAAGTGTTGAAAGGAAAGACGAAAGAGAAAACCTAAACCTGCCCCTAAAAGTGTTGAAAGTCAATCCTCAAGATTAATTTTTGATCTTCCCCTTCACCTGAAAGTGTTGAAAGTCAAGACTCAACATTCATTCGATTTCACTCGGTAAAGCAGCTGTATGAGAAGAAGGTCAAGCCAAGCTCCTTTTCTTTTCCGATATTCCCTTCTTGCTTTCACTCTTGAATGAGGTAAATAGGTTAGTTACTTCTGTCCTTTACTTTACGGTCTCGTTGCTACGCTCCTGAACATGTTCCTTCTGTCTGTGATTGTGAGTTATTCTCAGTTCTTGTTTGTTATTATAAGTTATTGTGACTTATTCTTTCACTGTAAACTCAATCACCTCTCCAACTCGCTCTCTCTCATGGCTTCGCCCCTGCCTGGACTATTACTTCTTCACCTGCAAACACTCAGTCATCGTCTTCTTCCTTATCCTCTCCCTGAATTGTAAACACTCTCGATTCATTCTCCTCCATCTTTTCCTTCTTGCTTTCACTCTTTGACTCTCCTGCCTGTAACCAAGGGAAGCCTCAAGATTCATTCTCCTTCTTTCCCTCGGTAAAGCATATGAAATAAATTTACTCTTTCTCCCTGACCGGGTAACCTGGGTAAGTTGGATGAAAGGTCAAGCAAATGAACAGGAACCTTTTTGCTTTCACTCCTTCACCTTTTCCTCCTTGAACTGATCTTTCTTGTCTCACCGCTATTTACTCCTGAACTTATACCCATTTATTCTTTAACTGATCTTTGTCCTCTCCCTCAGTACTTACTCATTCATCTTTTTCGATCGATATTACCTTCCCTTCACCTATTTATTCACTGTAAACACTCAAGCAAGATTCATTCTAGTTTACGAACTTCACTCCTCTGATTGAATAGTAAACTAAGCCGAAAGATTAATGAGACTGAATAGTAAGAAAAGAATAAACTCTCGATTAATGAGACGGAACTCGCATATTCAATCCTTTTTCCTGATTTCACTGTCAAAGAATAAGAAAGATGAATGATCCTGAACTACTGAACCTGAAAGTGTTGAAAGTCAAGACTCCTTTTATTCATTCTTTCTCTTCTCCTTCTTTCATTGATCTTTCTCATTCACCTGTCGGTTGAACAATTCCCTTCCTCCTTCCCCTGCCCCTCATCTTGTTGATTTACTCGACTGTAAGTAAGAAAGATTCATTCGACTGATTCGCCTCTCCCTATTGATTCGTTCATTTTACTAGGGTTGAACTAAACTAGGTAAGCTGGATGAGAAGAAGGTAAAGCGATTGAACTGGAAGGAAAGACTTTCGATGAATGAGAGCATATGAAATCTGATTCCTTCATGATCCCTTCACAGTCAGGAAAGAGGTAAACTCCGGAACTACTAAACCTGAAAGTGTTGAAAGTCAAGACTCCTTATTCATTCTTTCTCTTCTCCTTCTTTCACTCTGTTCACTCTTGTTGAACTATTCTTTCACTGTCAGTCAAGACTCAACTCAAGCCGAAAGAGAACCTTTGACTGATTGAACTCGTGCAAAGACCATGAATTCGAAAATGCTATCCTCTCCCTCTTTTATTTTTGTCATTTTCTTCTTCTTTCACTCTTTAGGACCATCAATAAAGAAATTCTATCCTTCCCTGATTTTTAGGGCTAGTAATTTAGCAGGATGAGAATCAGAAGAAAGATTAATTCGACTGAACAGGACTATTACTTTTTCACCTTCCCCTTCACCTTCAAGTGTTGAAAGTCAATCCTCAAGATTCATTCTCCTTAACTCCTTGTTCCGTTCGAGTTCGTTATTATCAGTAATTGTGAGTTATTCTTTCACGAGGTAAAGTAAAGCAGCTGAAGATTGAATTTACTCTCCCTTCTTGATTGAACAAGGTAAATCTATTTGACGGTCTCGTTGCTGGGCTCCTCTTCCTTCAAAGACTCGGTAAAGCTCCTTCACCTATCGATCTCATTGCTTCGCTACTTCATCGGACCCTGAATACACTCCTTTTCCTCTCTTCTTTCTTTCACAGTAAACAAAGACTCCTTATGAATGAGACTCAACCTTAAATCTTTTCATAATTTCACTCAATCAAAGACAAGGTAAAGCCCCTCTCCTTTGGCTCTAAACAGCTTGGTTCTTTCCGATCGATTTCTTTCCTTCTTAACTGCTTAACTGCTTTTCTTTTCATGACTCTATGCCCTTTTTAACTGTAAACTGGGAATCTTAGCTCTGATCTTTATCTTTCTCCTTATTCTCTCAAACACTCGTTTTTGTTTCATTTTATTCTCCTCCCCTCTTTCATTCCGTCTCGAAGAGTGACCGGGACCAATTCTGTCACGTTTTCATTCATTCATTTGGAATCTGGGCTCTTGTCATTTTGATTGACTTATTTTTCCCTCTCCCTCTTTCTTTTTCTTTTTTGATTCCCTTCGATCATTCCTTACTTAAGTCCCATAGGTTTGATCCTGTAGAATCTGACCCATTTTTTCATTGATTGAGCGAAAGGTACGAAGATTAATTTTTCGAAGTACTAGGTTATGTAAAATCCTCGGGTTTTTCCTCTTTCTCTATCCCTATCCCGCGGGTACAGTGTTTGAATCACTAGAGAACCTTTTCTTCTGTATCCGTATGCATCGATATTATTACATTCCAATTCCTTCCCCCCGATACCTATTCCGAATTGGATGCTAAATTGACGGGTTAGTGTGAGCTTATAAATGTGGTTATGCACTCTTCGAATAGAGGAATCCATTTGATGAAAGGGCTTTCATGATTTGGTGGGTCTCCGAGATCCTTTCGATGACCTATGTTGTGTTGAAGGGATATCTATCCGATTGATTGCGTAAAGCCCGCGGTAGCAAGGGAACCGGGGCAAGTATATAGAAAAGACAGTTCGTTTCTATTCTCTATTAGTATTAGATTAGTATGAGTTAGTGATCTTGGCTCAGTGAGCCCTTTCTTCCTTCCATAATGAACTGTTGGCACCAGTCCTCCATTTTTTCTCTGTGAATCGAGGGGAAAGGGGGCTCGGCGGGAAGAGGATTGTAACAAGTGAGAGAAGGAAGGAGGTCAAATGCCACGAGAATGCCAGCTTGAGTAACGCAAACATTGGTGAGAATCCAATGCCACGAAAACCTAAGGGTTCCTACGCAAGGTTCGTCCCTGGAGGGTGAGTCAAGGCCTAAGATCAGGCCGAAAGGCGTAGTGGACAGTGATCCATCCAATACTACCCCTAGTTGTTCCCGAGGGACAGAGGAGGCTAGGTTAGCCGAAAGATGGTTATCGGTTTAAGGATGCAAGGTGTGTTTTTGTAGGGTAAGAAGAAGGGGTAGAGAAAATACCTCGAGCCAATGTTCAGTACCAGGCGCTACGGTGCTGAAGTAACCCATGCCATACTCCCAGGAAAAGCTAGAACGACCTTCAACAAAAGGGTACCTATACCCAAAATCGACACTGGTGGATAGGTAGAGAATACCTAGGGGCGCGAGACAACTCTCTCTAAGGAACTAATAGCCCCGTAACTTCGGGAGAAGGGGTGCCTCCTCATAAAGGGGGTCGCAGTGACAAGGCCCGGGCGACTATTTACCAAAAACACTGGTCTTTGCAAAGTCGTAAGACCATGTATAGGGGCTGATGCCTGCCCAGTGTCGGAAGGTCAAGGAAGTTGGTGACTTGATGACAGGAGGAGACCGAAGCCCCAGTGAACGGCGACCATAACTATAACGGTCCTAAGGTAGCGAAATTCCTTGTCGGGTAAGTACCCGCGCGAAAGGCGTAATTATCTGGGCACTGTCTTGGAGAGAGGCTCGGTAAAATAGACATGTCTGTGAAGATGCGGATTACCTACACCTGGACAAAAAGACCCTATGAAGCTTCACTCTTCCCTGGGATTGGCTTTTGGCCTTTATTGCGCAGCTTAGGTGGAGGGCGAAGATGGCCCCCTTCCGCGGGGGGGGGGGGGGGGGGGNACCCGCACGAAAGGCGTAACGATCTGGGCACTGTCTCGGAGAGAGGCTCGGTGAAATAGACATGTCTGTGAAGATGCGGACTACCTGCACCTGGACAGAAAGACCCTATGAAGCTTCACTCTTCCCTGGGATTGGCTTTTGGCCTTTACTGCGCAGCTTAGGTGGAGGGCGAAGAAGGCCCCCTTCCGGGTGGGCCCGAGCCATCAGTGAGATACCACTCTGGAAGAGCTAGAATTCTAACCTTGTGTCAGGACCTACGGGCGGAGAGTCTCAGGTAGACAGCTTCTATGGGGCATAGGCCTCAGGTAACGAAGGCGTGCAAAGGTTTCCTCGGGCCAGATGGAGATTGGCCCTCGAGTGCAAAGGCAAAAGGGAGCTTGACTGCAAGACCCACCCAGCAGGGACGAAAGTTGGCCTTAGTGATCCGACGGTGCCGAGTGGAAAGGCCCTCGCTCAACGGATAAAAGTGACTAAGGGGATAACAGGCTGATCTTCCCCAATAGCTCACATGGGAAGGTTTGGCACCTCGATGTCGGCTCTTCGCCACCTGGGGCTTGAGTATGTTCCAGGGGTTGGGCTGTTCATTAAAGCGGTACATGAGCTGGGTTCAGAATGTCGTGAGACAGTTCGGTCCATATCCGATGTGGGCCTTAGAGGATTGAGAGGACCTTTCCCTAGTACGAGAGGATTATCGTGCCCATGGTAAATGCTGAGAGGCCAAGTGCGGAGCGGATAACTGCTAAAAGCTTCTAAGTAGTAAGCCCACCACAAGATGAGTGCTCTCCTATTCTGACTTCCCTAGAGCCTCTGGTAGCACAGCCGAGGCAGCGATGGCTTCTTTGCGGGGATGGAGCGACAGAAGTTTTGAGAATGAAAGAGAAGAGAAAGAATGAATAAGAAGTGTTTTAGTTAAAGAATAGTGAAAGAAGGAAAACGTGAAGACAGGAGAAAGAAGAAATAGGTTCAAGAAGGATTGAATATGCTTGACCGAGTGAAAGAAGAAATAGGAAAAGGAGAGAAGACATTGATAGTGAAACCCCAGTTGAAGAGGTGAAGTAGTGATTGAGTTCAGTCTCTTTCCTTCCAATTGAATTACCTCATAAATGGACCTAAACATAGGGAGAGGCATCAACTAAATAAGAAGAAATGGTCCTTACAGTCGAATGAATGTTTCATTTGAGAATCAATAGATGAAATCAAAGGTTCAGTCAGTCGCTTCGCTTAATCTCATTTGACTCTCCTCGATTGTAAAGTCTCATTCATCTTGAGTCTTGACTTACAGTGAACTCTCATTCATCTTTAGTTGAGTCTTCCAAGTCAAGGAATAAATAGCATATAGGGAGGAAGGAGCTTATCTCTCTTTCTTTCCTTCATGTTTCGTCTCATTCATCGAGAGTGTTTACAAGAGAATTCTTGTTTCATTTTCTTCTCCATTCATTTCATTTTTCACTGTAAAGTCTCATTAATAAGGAGTTTCGGCTTTCCTTTCTTTTTCAGGTTCAGGTTCAGTAGCTCTCAGTTAAGGTCCTTCTAAATTCATTTACGACTGTAAAGGATGTGGAAGTGCAGTGATGTATGCAGCTGAGGCATCCTAACAGACCAGTAGACTTGATCCTTGTAACTACATGACCCGATCAATTCGATTAGGCACTCGCCATCTATTTTCATTGTTCAACTCTTTGACAAGATGAAACAAAAAAGCTCTCCCTCTCTATCTATCCAAGGGATGGAAGGGCAGAGGCCTTTGGTGTCCCCTCCAGTTAAGAATTGGGGCCTCACAATCACTAGTCAATATGCTTTTCTCTCATGCCTTTCTTCTGGTTCGATATTCTGGTGTCCTAGGCGTAGGGGAACTACACCAATCCATCCCGAACTTGGTGGTTGAACTCTACTGCGGTGATGATACTGTAGGGGAGGTCCTACAGAGAGCTCGACGCCAGGATGATAAAAAGCTTAACCTTTCTAATTCTTATTACTTTTCAATATTCAACAATATGGAAAAACACTAATAATGAAAAGGTCGTCTTATTCAAAACCCCTTCTCTCTCACTTCACACCTTGGAATGCACCGTTCTTATAGAGGCGCTTTCATATCTATCTTCTTAACCCGAAATGGCAAATGGCTAAGGAGAGGAAAGGTTCCTTTTTTTAGGGGACCCCCGGGAACAGATCCAGTGGAGACGGGGTGGGGCCTGTAGCTCAGAGGATTAGAGCATAACCAGGGTGTCGGGGGTTCGAATCCCTCCTCGCCCACAACCGGCCAAAAAGGGAAGGTCTTTTCCCTCTGGGGGTAGGAAAATCATGATCGGGATAGCGGACCCAAAGTTATGGAACTTGGGTGTGGGTCTTTTGTCGAAATGGAATGACCTAATCTTTTTCTTTTTCGTTAATGGGTTAAGGGGGTTCCGTTATAAATTCAATATAATATACCCTCTCCAATCAGCATCTTTTTTTGTTTTTACGCCCCGTAATTCTTCCTGAGCTAGGCTTCTGCAGAATAGCGAAGCAAGTACAAGTATTAGTAGAATAGCAAAAATGTGTTCCTCGTCATTAATCTCTTTGCTCGCGGTAATTGTGACGGGATAATCGATGACTGCATCAAAGATGTACTAGTATAGTAGTTTGAGTATGAGAATTCTTAATTGGCTAGTTGTAAATAGACCCAAACTGTGTAACAAAGGATTATCTCGGACCTACACCGGGGTGTTGCCGATGATTCTCAAATATCGCAGAACAGAATTTGATACGATGAGATAGAATGCAATAGAACCAAAGATAGAGGGAGAGGGAACGGAACGGGTTACCTACTCTTAACGGTTAGAACCATTATTATTAAAGAATTCGAAATGAATCAAATCTCCCCAAGTAGGATTCAAACCTACGACCAATCGGTTAACAGCCGATTGCTCTACCACTGAGCTACTGAGGAACAACGGTAAATTAGGTTTCAGAGAATTCCATTCCCGTTCTCTACCCATGACCAATATGAGCTCGAGGTTTCCTTCGTCATTCCCGGAACTTCTTCGTAGTGGCTCCATTCCATGCCTCATTTCATACAGAACCTCAAAGTGACTCTATTTCATTATATTCCATCAATATCCCAATTAATTCTATTCATTTAATATCCCTATGGTGTCATTAAGATAAGAGATGACGTTTCTAATTTATCTCTTTCTATATGGAAAGTGCAATATATATATCCACAGAAATTGCAATAGAAAAGAAGGAGGTTTGTGATGATTTTCAAATCTTTTCTACATAGGTAATCTATTAAGTATCCTTATGCATGAAGATAATCAATTCGGTCGGTTGTGGTCGGGACTCTATTATGGATTTCTGACCACATTCTCTATAGGGCCCTCTTATTTCTTCCTTCTCCGAGCTTGGGTTATGGAAGAAGAAACCGAGAAGAAATTATTAGCAACAACAGGTTAGGTTTGATTACGGGACAGCTCAGTTCATATCGATCTATTATGAGCCTCTGTCTGCATCTAGCATTGAGTAGATCTCATACAATAACTGTCCTAGCTCTACCGTATCTTTTGTTTCATTTCTTCTGTAACAATCTCACAAACACTTTTTTGATTATGGATCTACTACCAGAAACTCAATGCGTAATCTTAGCATTCAATGTGTATTCCCTCATAATCTCATCATTCATTATTCAACCATTTCATTTTACCAAGTTCAATGTTAGTCAGATTAGTCAAGATTTCTATGTTTCGATGCTACAACAAGATGTTCTTTGTAAGAAGTCGTTTTGTTGGTTGGTTAATTGTTCGCATTTTCTTCATTCAATGGGTTGGATTGATATTAGTCTGGCTACAACAAAAGAATTCTATGTAGATCTAATAAATACCTTGTGTCAGAATTGAGAAATTCTATGGCTCGAATCTTTAGTATTCTCTTATTACTTGTGTCTACTATTTAGGCGGAATACCTTCACCAATTCTCACTAAGAAATTGAAAGAAACGGAGGGGACTAAACAGGAACAAGAGGGATCTACTGAAGAAGATACTTCTCCTTCCCTTTGTTTCGGAAGAAAAGGAGGATCCGGACAAAATCGATGAAACGTAAGATGAATGAGACAGATTGACTGGAAAGGAAAAAACAAAGGATGAATTCTACTTTAAAAGGACACGCTATCAAACAAAAGAGAAAAAGACCTGTTTATGAAACTTCTTAACCTCTACCCGGATGTAAATAAAGAAAAACAAAATGTTGTTAGATTTAGATACAGATGAAAAAGATATCTTCTGGTTTGAAACCCCTCAGTGTGACTATTTTCATACTTTCTGGGACAAACAAATTCAGAATACCCCTGCATTAGTAATTCCATCAATTCCCCATAAAAAAAAGAAGTGAATTCAGCTAATACTCTTATGCCCCCAATTAAGTATATTCTATAAAAAGCCAAATTCAGAATACCCGTGCATTAGTAATTCCATCAATTCCCCATAAAAAAAAAGAAGTGAATTCACCTAATACTCTTATGCCCCCCATTAAGTATATTCTATAAAAAGCATCTATGTAACCACGATTATATGACCCTAACCCAATTTAGTAAAGATGAATAAGCTGGCTCTACTGACATCGGGGTAGAGGTTATAAATATTCCGAAATAAGCTATATTGACAGAAAATGTTGCATTTTTCACTCATACCAATACCAATTTGAAGAATCGGTTGAACTTTCATGTAACAAGTTTATAGACGGAGTTAACCATTTGTCTAATATATTCAACTCAATAGCTTCTTGATTGAATTGAGTGAACATAATTCCTATTACTCCAACAAAGAAAGTAAATAGGGATAAGACAAAGATCGAAAATAGCATTGTATTATCTGATTCATAAGGATACGAAAAAGTAGTATGAGTACAAAAATAGGGAATACTCACAAAAGGACGCATCATTTTTGTTAGATTACTTACTATCCATTTGATATGCTGTTTTTTTCCCGAAAGAAGAAGACCTTTGATTATTATTCATTGTTAGTTAATAGTAATAAGAAGGGAAAGTGTTTGTTTGTTCTTTTTGATCCTTCTTTACCCCATAATGATATTGAATGGAGGGAATTATTTGTTTTTCCACTGTTTGAAAATGTTTAAATGTCCCTCAAAAGTCAGTAAGTAGATAGGAAACATATAAAACACTGTTAATCCTACTGTGGAAGAGGCTATTATTGCGAAAATCGGTGAATACAACCAACTATCATTAAGAATTTCATCTTTGGAGCAAAAGCATGCAATGGAATACCACAAAGAGAGAGAAAGGGTACCTAATCAAAAAGCATTTTTTGTAATTGGCACATGATTAAACCCCATACGAACCATATTTTGACTTTTATCTGGAGAATATCCAACAACCGATTCCATTGAGTGAATAATGAATGGACCTAGAACCTAAAAACAACAAAGCTTTAGAATAAGCATGAGTAATCCAATGAAATAAAGAGCAGAGCTCGATAAGACCCTATACCCAAAGCAGCTAACATCATACGTATAACCCAATTGAGACATTGTAGAATAGGCTGGCTAAACTTCTCTTAATCTCTTTTTGAGCAAGAGCTAAAGTAGCTCCAATATAGTACTGTTAATATCCCTAGCTATTAGATTCATGATGTAAGGTATTACTATAAAAAGCGGAAGAAGCCGAGCGACAAGAAAACTTCCCCTACCATCGTAGCAGCATGTATAAGAGCCGAAATCGGGGTAGGACCCTCCATAGCATCAGGTAATCATACATGAAGAGGAAATTGAGCGGATTTAGCAACTGCACCCGCAAATAATAGGAAGGACGACGTACAAAGTAACAAATAAGAAATTCACCTCATTATTAGAAACCAATCTTGAAATGCAAAACTCCCTGTTGTCCAATAAAGACCTAAAATTTCTAATAAGAAATAAACCCAAATCCCCCTGCCATTACTTACAAATACCTTTTGACAAGCATTTGCGGCAGCAGTAGGTGGAGTGAACAAAAACCCTATTAATAGATAAGACCGCATTCCAACCATTCTCAAAAAAAGAGAAATTTGGATCAAATTGGAACTAGTAACTAATCCCAACATTGACGTATTGAACAAACTCATATACGCTCTCAAATATCCTTGATCATGAGACACATAATTGTGACTATAAATAAGAACCATAATTCCATCGTGATTAATATTGACATAATACAAGTAAGTGGATCGATCAAGTAGCCCAACTCTAAAGAAAAAGCATTATTGATAGTCCAAGACCATACATATGGATAGATATTATTTATTTGATCAATAGATAGATAGATAAACTGAAAAAATCATAACTATACTAGACAATCAAATACTCGGAAAAGAGTACATATGTCGAAGGGTTTTGGTTGCGGTCGGAAAAAGAAAGTAGAAGTCCCACTCCTATTAAGATAGGAATTGAAAGTGAGATGAAAGGTATGATCATGAATATTGATACGTATATTCCATAAAACAAGTATATTGAATTCCTAATTCATTTTTCTGATTCACCCGCTCTTATCTCGTTTCAAAAGGATCAGTTACTAACAAATTAGAATATCCAATATAGAAACTGCTAATTTTCTTTATTATTATTAGATAGTATGCATTACACAAATTTCCAGCTATAGAGCAAGAAGAAATGAATAATTAGACGAAAAACACTATTTCATTTTGGTATCAATCATAAAAGCCAGTCTACAAATGGATCCAGTAAAATCAGACTGATTTGTATTAAATTCATTACGAATCATTAAACAATTCATTTGATAACCTTATTAGTCGATGAAACCGTAGGACTCTGTGCTTCGTCAGAAAAGGAAGGGCATGATAGCTACTTTTTTCTGTACAATAGGATTATTAGTTACTCGTTGGATTTATTTGAAGCATTCACCATTAAGTGATTTATATGAATTATTACTCTTTCTTTCATGGGGTTTCTCCATTATTAAACTATTTAAGAGCAATAACTGCACCAAGTATTATTTTTCCCCAAGGTTTTGCTACTTCAGGTTTTTTAACTGAAATGCATCAATTCCCACTATGAGTTCCCGCTCTCCAATCTCATTGGTTAATGATGCAAGTCAGAGTGATTCCATTTCCAAACTCTATCTATAAGAATTCCTGGTAAAAACAAACAATCATCATTTATTAAATGCTTTATTTTCCTTTGATTCCAATACATGAAGGAAGAGAACTTAGTCTAGGGTTTATCTTTTTAAGCATAGGTATTCTTTCAGGGGCCGTATGGGCTAATGAGACATGGGGATCGTATTGGAATTGGAATCCAAAAGAAACTTGGGCATTTATTACTTGGACCATAATTATGGCCTTTATGGGTTTTCTTATAATTTGGATAGGGCTACTTATGGTTCATTTACATTAACATCTAATTGAATGAATGAAAGAAAGGGCCTGACGAAGACAAAGACGGGAGAGTCTAGATAAGAAAACTGTGTGTAAGACATCGAGAACCCTTTGAATCACTACATTACTTGCTTCTCACAAAACCCAAATGTATGAGTAAGTCCAATTCATTTTTTTATTTCACTGAAGATTAAGAAAAAAAGACTGATTACTGATAGTGAGAAAACCAAATCTGGATAAATACCACTATTATAGGTATAAGGATAGAGATCGCAACAAACAACTCTTGTGGTCCCCAAGAAGAATTTGGAACATTAAAAAGCTTCTATCCATAGAACATCTGGCGTAACATAGATAATAAATAAATGGGAGTTAATATGAGATTCCAATTGCCATGTACCAAAGTAATTAGTCTTTTTCTCATTACAAGAGATTTTTGGCTTGTAATTATTCCAAGACTATTAATTCCGCAACAAAACTACTCATACCTGGCAATGCAAGGGAAGTCATTGATAAGATACTAAAAGTCGTGAATCTTTTTGGAATTGGAATAGTCATTCCGCCCATTTCATCGAGATAAACAAGACGTATTCTATCATAACTTGTTCCCGCCAAGAAAAAAAGAAAAGCGCAGCGCCAATAAATCCATGAGAGATTATTTGTAAAATAGCTCCATTCAGTGCCCGCTTATATATAGAACAAATTCCTATAATGATGAAACCACTCATATATATAAGAGACGGAGGAATAAGCTATTCTTTGTTTTGAAATTGTTTTGACCCCAAGATGTTGAAGCTGCATAGATTATTTGAATTATGCCTACTATGATCAACCAGGGTGAAAAAAGAGAATGGGCGGGGGGTAATCCATATTGATCCGAACCAATCCATATGCTCCCATTTTGAATAAGATTCCGGCTAGAAGCATACAAGTACTGTAATGTGCCTCTCCGTGGGTATAGGGTATTATCGGTGATTTGACAGCAAAAGCAATAAGAAATCCGACATTTCATATTATTTCCAGTGCTATAGGATATGATTGATTAGCCGATGTTTCCAAATTGAAAGTTGGTTCATTAGTTAGAACCATATAAACCGATACCCAGAACTCCCATTAACAAATGAATGGAACCTCCTGCAGTGTACAAAATCCACTTTGTAACTGAATACAACCGTTTCTTTCCTCCCCACATCGATAGAAGTAGATAAACGGGAATTCATTCTCACTCCCACATGAGAAAAAATAGTCAAAGGTCTCGAGCAGAAAATGATCCTATTTGACCGCTATACATTGCTAACATTAGAAAATGGAATAATCCGGAATCTCAAGTAACTGGCCAAGCCGCTAAAGTAGCTAAAGTGGTGATAAACCCCGTCTGTAAAATAGGTCCTATGGAAAGGCCATTCCCAATCTCCCGTCAAAATCAAAAAAGGGATCCATTTATAATCCTCTGTCAGTTGCATTAATGGATCGTCTAATTCAAAATGATAACAAAATGCATAGGTTGTTAGAAGGAGCTCGAGTATACAGATACATATCGTATACATTTTCATTACTTGATTTTCTCTATGAGAGAAAAAGAAAGAAAAGTTAGAAACCCGCAAATATTGGAAAAACTACAACTGTTGTTAACCAAGATACACTTGGACTAAAAAAATAGATATATATGTATATTGATTTTAGAGCACGAGTTTTTGTCGGTAAAAAGGAAGGAAAGAAAATAGATGATATGAACCAAGAGACATCAATCGTACAATATGCTATGAAGATGTGAAGAAAATATTGTTGAAATTATCAAAAGATATTTCAATTCATGCCACATTGAAGAGGAATGAAGTTTCATGTTTTGAATCTTGGGTGGATTGTAATTTAGAGTTATTGTATTTCATTAATATATTTTAAGAGTTTTTATTTACTTTAGGTTACAATTACATAATGGTTGTAAGTAGACTTGGAAAATATAGTAAAAGAAGCATTTGTGCTTTTCTTTAGTCAATGACTAAGTTTATTTGCAATTCTATGTAGTTTAGGTTGCATGTAGAATCATTCAAGCTCGACATGATCAATCTTGCTTGTGGAGTGATTCGAATCTCAAACAAGTGTTCTTTCCTTGAGATATTTGATCAACAAGAATCATTCAAGCTAGACGTGATCGATCTTGCTTGTGGAGTTATTCGAATCTCAAACAATGTTCTTGCCTTGATGATAAGATAAGGAACCACTACAAGGGGAGTAAGATTCGGATTACCTTGTTGATCGAATATCTCAAGGCAAGAACATTGTTTGAGATTCGAATCACTCCACAAGCAAGATCGATCATGTCTAGCTTGAATGATTCTTGTTGATCAAATATCTCAAACACTTGTTTGAGACTTGAATCACTCCACAAGCAAGATTGATGAATTGACTCTCCTTCACCTTCTTTACACGAGGTAAAGCGTCTTTGCTCCTCTAGTTTCAGTATGGGGCCCTTTTTTCGTTGCCTAGATTACACCTTCGGAATACCCCTGAAGGGAATTTTGCTGTACTTCCCTCAATCTTCACTTTACGCCACGCCGACTGTCCTTTCGTCATAAGGCGTGGAATTAGACCAAGGGATTCTCCATAGGAACTAGTCTCTTAGATTTCGCACGTAGGAGATCGAGACACTGCCCCAGGGCTATGGACAAGTAGATCGATCGCCCTATCTCGACAACTACATAGAGGGTCTGAAGTTGTATATATGTACTTTGATTTCATTCCCCCCGTAAGATCAATATCACAACCAATATTCTCAGAAAGGAGATTTTAAGATATCGGTAGTTGTCCGGTCGTAACCAAACAGTAAGATTCCAGAGGAAAATGCACCTAAGATCAAATATTTCGAGCTGGCTTCTGTGGAAAATTCAGACATTCTTTTGGATGCTGCCATCACATAAAAACATAAACTTTGAGGCTCAATTGCTGAATACATGGAAATTGAATCATGAGCCGAGATCATAAAGAGCATACTGCGAGTAGGAAGTGGAATTAATACAATGAATTCAAAAGCATCAAACTTCTCTTGTTCAAAAGAATCGAAACACATCGAAATGGTACCAGCCGTACTTAATAATAGAAGGATTTGGCAGAAATATGTAAAATTGTCCCTCCTAAAAAGATTATTCCAGAATAAATTGGCAATCGTTTGGAGAGGTGCGTCAGCGGCGAGCAGAAGCAAGGTTATTAGATAGCTTAGGAATGCCCGGCCAGAACCACACGTGCAAGTTTCCCTGCATGTGGCTCGTCCGTGATAACTTCTTCAGATTTGCGTGAACTAACGGACCGATCACTAAGTGTGGATGCTCCCTCCAGCATGAGCGAACCCTTTCGGTATTGGTTAGGAATGGGTGCCACGAGACCAGCCCGAATCCAGCCAAGTTCTCTTTCTTCTCATGTCCCCTTCCCAACAATTCTACCTTGTCTTGGGGCTTGGCTTTACGAAAGAAAGCCCGCAAAAAAGTCTTTCTCTTCCTTCCCATCCCGGATCATATTCCGGTGCGTCCATAGAAGAGGAAATCGCAATGCATCTTGCTCAACAGGCGTAGCTTGGAGTGGGAGTATATGTATGGTTGGTAGTAAGGTAAGGAGGCCACCAGAGAGGAAGCCAATCGGTCTATTAAGCGCAGCTAAGCTAGGAGAAAGCCAGGTGCCGGATGTAAGCTCTATTCGAGCCGGAGCATTGATTCCACATAACGAATAGGCTAGCTCGAGATCTCAATTTCCTATCCTGTGTTCGAGAAGGTCCCGCAGTTCCTCGGCAGCACCTCAAGGTTTTGTTGTTATACATGAGACTCAAGATATATATTTCTTACTCCATGGCACCTTTCGCTCATCCATTCCGCCCGTGCAGACGCCCTTTTTCATTATCATCTACCCCCCTTTCTTTCCTCCCAGCTATTCACGTATGAGGATCGTCGTATGCATGCTCGACTTTGGGTGCCGGTGCTATAGGTAGGAGTACATTATGACAGGATCAGTCACCGGGGCAAACCAACCCTCCTCCAAGAAGAATTGTGCTATGCCCCCCCGTTCCCTATAGATGGAAGGAGCTGCCTGGTGATCCCTAGGTTGTAGCACGTCTGGTCGTTAACTCCTCACGCCACTGCCGTCGTTTCTAGGACCGACTGATGCCTCACCTGCACAGGTACCTACGTAGTGTAGTGTCGGTGGCACATTCAACATAGCGTTCGGACTCATGTACCTTCCAAAACCAGGGGTCTTCGAGCCTGTTGCGTACAATTAGACAGCGTTGCAGCGAAAAAAGGATTAGACGTCCCCCCATGCTACAATTCCCTACGGCCCGAACTCGGTGCCACATTAGGTTAGGGAGTTAGGCGATAATAGCTCCTCTACATCCCGCTACCCTCCTAAGCGCGCAACACTAAGTAATCCAAGCCAACCCACATTACTGACTAACGATGGATAATCATATTTCTTAGAGGTACTAAATACAACTCCATGAATGAGCAAAATGAAAGTTGCATTAATGATAAAGATCTCTGGGGAAACAGCTAAAAAAAGATTGAAGATGTGGGAGGATCCGAACGAATTCTGCTTTCATTTCCCTTGTATAGAGCACTGAGTTACTTACATTTCGGTCTTCAACAGGCAGGCTGCACTAACGACTGCGGCTAGGAGGGATCGCTAGACCAGCAGCTAGACCAACAATAAATGTGTAATGATTGTTCTACACTAGGCTCAACAATAAAGAATTTCATGTCGAAAGAAAGGGGATCCTCTAAACGAAAAAGGAGTCCATGACCCCGCGTATGAGGTTGAATTCCACACTTTTCTCTCGAGTATACCCATCATTACCAAAAAATGGACGTCACTTTGGGACACATGCGGATAGCCACCCTATCGAAAGGGCTAAAAGTCAGCCAAAAGAGCTCAACCTCTTTTTTTTTTAGTTCCCTTTGAGTACCACTTCTCAAGGAAAGTCGAGTCTTATAAAAGACGCCACTCTACGAGGGAAGTCCCCGGGTCGAGTCTTTGCGAGTTCATCCCAAACAAAGCGAACCCCTTCTTTCTGGGTCTTGGTTAGGAAGATGCAGATAAAACGCCAATAGCCTGATACGGCATAAGCTTTAAAGAAGAGAGCTATCAATCATCATCAATTTGTCTTTCTCTCTCTCTTCCGAAACGAAACAAAATCTGTCAATAAATGACGAACCCCCTTATACAAATGATAGGACAGGGCTAAGGTAGTACTCTCGACGGAGATTAGGATGAGCTTTGATGAATAAAAGAGGAATCTGTAGAAATTCTCATGGGTGAAGCAAATCAAACCAATTTTCAGACAAAGAAGATAAAAAAACAAAACAAGAGTGGCTAGGAAAGCCCCGGAGATTCTATGGGAAATTGGAAACGTCGAAGTGAGCTGTGGCTTATAAATAGGAAGATGAGGAGATAACGGGCAAAGGATATTCATGATATTAGGTTCGATTTATGTTCTCTCGCTCCTCTCCCTATTCTTTATGGTTGAGTAGCTTCGCTTATTCACCTCTACACCTCGGGCTCATAGCTTCGCTCCTTGATCGCGGAGCGACATACTGAAAAAGAAAGAAAAGAAGAAGAAAAAGCCCATATTCCATTAGGGCCCCTCTTTCACTATCAAGAGTGGGGCGAGACTATATTGCTAGAAGCTGATTTTGCATTCTTGGAAAATGAAAGAGAGAAGATTGTGTTCAATATTGCGTTTAACCTGATAGTTTATGGAGCTATCATCTTTCCTAAGCTGCATTACCAGCCGGGAAAAAGATTTGTGCTTTTTTTCCAAGTTCTCAGGATTAAAGCAAAGCGCTGCGCATGCGGAAATAGATATCCGAGCAAGACAATCCCCAACGGAGGATTTCGGCCTGGACCTGTTCTTCAAGGATCCCCCTAGCCTGGCTTTGAGCGACCCTTTCTTTCAGTTGGGCCTATACAACCGCCCTAATGCGGGCTGGATCCCTTTCCCCGTACACATCCATATCGGGTTCGCCTCCTCAATCAAGGGTAACTTCTACTTCTTCCCGTGGGGGCAGATCGAGATCCATGTCCCACCCAGGGAAAGAGTTTGAGCTTGATGCGCTTGAACCCCGAACCATCTTGACCTCGGCAATGTTCGGGAAGCTGCTTACCGTTCGTACACTCATCCAAAGAATCAAAATCAAGTCCTTTTAAAGAGAATGCGAAAAGCTAAGATTCTTCTTTATTATCAAAATGAATAAGAGGTTGAGCTCAACATTCAACCTAAACCTTTTTTTTTTTATGTTGAGAACACCAAGAAGATCTCGTACTCTTTCATGTGGAATCATTGGAGTTTGTGAACTTTGAGTTTGGACTAAACTAATAAGGATGCCCATATATACGAAATCCTATATGAAGAGCTCCGTCGTTTCCACCAACAATTGGAAAAAGAATGATGGGAATGAAAAAGAGCTAACGGGAAGCGCTTCGTTGATGTACTAACCCAACAAAGAAAGATTGTTGACAGTATGTGCCTCTCTTCTTCCTTTTCTTGTTCGACGCACAGGATCTTGCCCTCCCTAGGTACTCAAATCAGAATGGAAATTTGTAAATCCCCATATGATAAGATAAGGAACCACTACAAGGGGAGTAAGATTCGGATTACCTTGTTGATCGAATATCTCAAGGGAAGAACATTGTTTCAGATTCGAATCACTTCACAAGCAAGATCGATCATGATATGAACCAAAAGGCATCAATCATACAATATAATTCAATGAAGATGTGAAGAAAAGGTTGTCAAAATTATCAAAAGATGTTTCAATCCATGCCACATTGAAGAAGAATGAAGTTTGATTGTTATAAATTTTGGGTGAGTTACAATTTAGAGTAATTTAGAGTTATTGTATTTTAAGACATTTTATTTATTTTAGGTTACATTTACATAATGGCTAATTATGGCCATAAAGTATGAAGGTTACAACTCTTGGAATGCCTTTAATAGTTTCATTTTTTAGGCTATATAAAGCCATGTATGTTGTATTTGTAAGTAGACTTAGAAAATATAGTAAAAGAAGCATTTGTGCTCTTCTTTAGCCAATGACAAAGTTTCTTTGCAATTCTATGTAGTTTAGGTTGCATGTAAAATCATTCAAGCTCGACATGATCAATCTTACTTGTGGAGTGATTCGAATCTCAAGCAAGTGTTCTTGCCTTGAGATATTTGATCAACAAGAATCATTCAAGCTAGACATGATCGATCTTGCTTGTGGAGTGATTCGAATCTAAAACAATGTTCTTGCCTTGAGATATTCGATCAACAAGGTAATTCGAATCTTACTCCCCTTGTAGTGGTTCCTTATCTTATCATTTGGTATCAGAGCTTCAGGCTCAAGATCGGATATATGTTTCCTTTGCATTTTTTTTTCTCAATTTGATTTTAATTTATTTTTATCTTTTTAGTTTTTAATCGACCAAGAATTCAAAATTGAGTCTTTGCTCTATTTAAAATTTTGAGAGGTGAGAATGAGAGTTTCATTTGTGTAACTGAGTGTAAAAACAGTGGCCCAAAATTCCTTGAGTGTATACTCGTGAGAGTGTTGTGAGGTCCATCGTATTTCCATAACTTATTTTTTGCAGCAAAGTTTCACAAATAGATTCAAGGACGAATCCTCTTGAAGAAGTGGAGAATGATATGAACAAAAAAACATCAATCATACAATATACTTCAATGAAAATGTGAAGAAAAGGTTGTCAAAATTATCAAAAGATGTTTCAATTCATGCCATATTGAAGAAGAATGAAGTTTGATTGTTATAAATTTTGGGAGGGTTACAATTTAGAGTAATTTAAAGTTTTTAGAACTTTTTATTTACTTTAGATTACAATTACATAATGGTTAATTATGACCATTAAGTATGAATGCTAGAACTCTTGGAATATCTTTAATAGTTTCATTTTGAGGCTATATAAACCCATGTATGTTGTATGTGTAAAAGACTTGGAAAATATAGTAAAAGAATTTGTGCTTTTCTTTAGCCAATGGCTAAGTTTATTTGCAATTCTATGTAATTTAGGTTGCATGTAGAATCATTCAAGCTCGAAATGATACACCACAAGGCATCAATCATACAATATACTTCAATGAAGATGTGAAGAAAAGGTTGTCAAAATTATCAAATGGTGTTTCAATTCATGCCACATTGATGAAGAATGAAGTTTGATTGTTAATAAATTTTGGGTGGGTTACAATTTAAAGTAATTCAGAGTTATTGTATTTTAATACATTTTATTTACTTTAGGTTACATTTACATAATGGCTAATTATGGCCATAAAGTATGAAGGTTAGAACTCTTGGAATTCCTTTAATAGTTTCATTTTTGAGGCTATATAAAGTCATGTATGCTGTATTTGTAAGTAGACTTTGACAATGTAGTAAAAGAAGCATTTGTGCTTTCTTTAGCCAATGACTAAGTTTATTTGCAAGTCTATGTAGTTTAGGTTGCATGTAGAATCATTCAAGCTCGACATGATCAATCTTGCTTGTGGAGTGATTCGAATCTCAAACAAGTGTTCTTGCCATGAGATATTTGATCAACAAGAATCATTCAAGCTAGACGTGATCGATCTTGCTTGTGGAGTGATTCGAATCTCAAACAATGTTCTTGCCTTGAGTTATTGTATTTTAAGACATTTTATTTACTTTAGGTTACAATTACATAATGGTTAATTATGACCATTAAGTATAAATGCTACAACTCTTGGAATACCTTTAATAGTTTCATTTTGAGGCTATATAAAGCCATGTATGTTGTATGTGTAAGAGACTTGGAAAATATAGTAAAAGAAGCATTTGTGCTTTTCTTTAGCCAATGGCTAAGTTTATTTGCAATTCTATGTAATTTAGGTTGCATGTAGAATCATTCAAGCTTGAAATGATACACCAAAAGGCATCAATCATACAATATACTTCAATGAAGATGTGAAGAAAAGGTTGTCAAAATTATCAAAAAATGTTTCAGTCCATGCCACATTGAAGAAGAATGAAGTTTGATTGTTATAAATTTTGGGTGGGTTACAATTTAGAGTAATTTAGAGTTATTGTATTTTAAGACATTTTATTTACTTTAGGTTACATTTACATAATGGCTAATTATGGCTACAAAGTATGAAGGTTACAACTCTTGGAATGCATTTAATAGTCTCAGTTTTGAGGCTATATAAAGCCATGTATGTTATATTTGTAAGTAGACTTGGATAATATAGTAAAAGAAGCATTTGTGCTTTCTTTAGCCAATAGCTAAGTTTATTTGCAAAAAAAAAAAAAAAAAAAAAAAAAAAAAAAAAAAAA
>NW_019272073.1:298374-332161 GCF_002738345.1 Cucurbita maxima
TCATAATTAGCCATTATGTAAATCTAACCTAAAGTAAATAAAATGTCTTAAAATACAATAACTCTCAATTACTCTAAATTGTAACCCACCCAAAATTTATAACAATCAAACTTCATTCTTCTTCAATATGGCATGAATTGAAACATCTTTTGATAATTTTGACAACCTTTTCTTCACATCTTCATTGAAGTATATTTTTTTGGTTCATATCATTCTCCACTTCTTCAAGAGGATTCGTCCTTGAATCTATTTGTGAAACTTTGTTGCAAAAAATAAGTTATGGAAATACGATGGACCTCACAACACTCTCACGAGTATACACTCAAGGAATTTTGGGCCACTGTTTTTACACTCAGTTACACAAATGAAACTCTCATTCTCACCTCTCAAATTTTAAATAGAGCAAAGATTGAATTTTGAATTCTTGGTTGATTAAAAACTAAAAAGATAAAAATAAATTAAAATCAAATTGAGAAAAAAAAAATACAAAGGAAACATATATTTGATCTTGAGCCTGAAGCTCTGATACCAAATGATAAGATAAGGAACCACTATTAGGGGAGTAAGATTCGGATTACCTTGTTGATCGAATATCTCAAGGAAAGAACATTGTTTGAGATTCGAATCACTTCACAAGCAAGATCGATCATGTCTAGCTTGAATGATTCTTGTTGATCAAATATCTGGCAAGAACACTTGCTTGAGATTCGAATCACTCCACAAGTAAGATTGATCATGTCGAGCTTGAATGATTTTACATGCAATCTAAACTACATAGAATTGCAAAGAAACTTAGTCATTGGCTAAAGAAGAGCACAAATGCTTCTTTTACTATATTTTCTAAGTCTACTTACAAATACAACATACATGGCTTTATATAGCCTCAAAAATGAAACTATTAAAGGCATTCCAAGAGTTGTAACCTTCATACTTTATGGTCATAATTAGCCATTATGTAAATGTAACATAAAGTAAATAAAATGTCTTAAAATACAATAACTCTAAATTACTCTAAATTGTAACCCACCCAAAATTTATAACAATAAAACTTGATTCTTCTTCAATGTGGCATGGATTGAAACATTTTTTGATAATTTTGACAACCTTTTCTTCACATCTTCATTGAAGTATATTGTATGATTGATGCCTTTTGGTTCATATCACTTCTACTCCATCTTCCCGGCTGGATCGACAACGGACTCCAATATCCACTGCAACTCAAAGATATAAGGTTTGAACTGGCTCTGGCTTTGTTGTAAGGAGCACTTTATTCACTTTGAACTCAACCTCGTAGGAAGAAGGAACTCCTGCAGGATGGCCTGCCCCTTAGAAAGAATACTAGGCAAGGAAGAAGGCTATCCCTGGTACGGAGTTGTTTTCTGGTCTTGGGACTGAAACCTTCAAACTCCAAAAGAATTTCCTGTCTCTAACGGTACATATATTGAATAACCTGTCCATGGAAGAGACAGAAAAAATGGACCAAGTAAGAAAGATAGCGCCATATGCCAACTATCTTTACCCTATCAATGAGCTATTAATTCAAATATGACTGACTAGTTACACTCCCTCTACCTCTAAATCCACTTAGATTAGTCTTGCATGGACTTTTGAGCATTGGCTGTAACAAAACTAGAAGAGGCCCGCTGGATTAAGCAAAGTCCTTCTCTTTACACTGTCTTACTCCCGGGCCCTATAAATGGAAGGGAACCCCTCCGAATCGAAAGAATAAGCTGTGGGACTACTTCACGCAGTTAGTCCGACAAGTCAAGAAGGAGCTCTAGTAGGTTATTCGGAGTAGGTAATGCCACTTGGTTGGTCTGGTTAGCTTGAGGTAAGGTATAATATAGTATAGTAGGGTGCAGTTCCCTTGAAGCGGGGATATCATAAGGAATTGATGTAGCAGTTGGTTGAGAAATCCACTCGTTTAGCTAATAAGATAATCTTATATAAATGAAAGAGGGACACCAAAATCTTGAGATGCATATCTGTCTTCTTATACATCTGACGACGGATAAAAGAAGGAGGGAAAATAGATCGGGTCAAACCAGAACAAGTAAGAAGTCGTGAGGCGCCTCCATAGGCTATCTGAAGAGAGTTTGCACATTGCTTCAGATACAAAGCAAGGAAGAAACCTCCCGACTTACTATACAAGCGCTTAACAGCCTTCGCATACAACATACAAGTAGATGGGCATTACTCCTTGGTAAGACTATCCGCAGCCACTAATCATCTTTGTTTTAATCATCCCATTAGGACTGTCAAGTCTTCGAACAACTTCTCAGTGGCAACACAGGAATTAGGGAAAGAAAGAGCTTTGTAAAGAGATTCATATAGATTACTTAAGGCCCTCTTCCCTGCTAGTACCCCTGTCACATTAAGGTTAGAGGAATTCCCACCAAGGATAAATATCAAAATAGAAGATAATTAAGATCTACAGAGCAAAGATGTTATTAATCTAAAGATTGACGTTGGTGACCGGCTTGCTGTCCCATGATTTCCTCACTAGACAAAGAGTAGATCCTCAACTAATTATTGTATGCCGACACTAATAAGAATCACGGTGCCGACACTGATAAGAATCACGGTGTTCCAAATGGACCAATTGCCAAGAAGATTCAAAAAATGTCATGAAGATTCAAAAAAATATGTCAACAACAAAATTCAAACCTACGCACGAAAAACTCAATTAATTTCAAGTCTACCGCATTAACCACTTAAGCACATCAACATTTATTAGAAAAAACGATGTTTAATTTCATAAATTATGTAAAAGTCAAATGGTCCATTTGACTTATTCTTTGTGGAGATTAAAGGGGATTGAGAATAAATCCCGTCCACAAACATATTGGGATTGAATCCCGGCCACAAACGTCTTTTGTCGGAAGACTATAAATACCCACAATATGTTATGTGAAAAACATATTCATTGATGAATGTAATTCAGATCTCAAATTGAGACGTTTCTTTTAGAAATTCGAGCATCATATTTGTCATTTCTAAGTTTCAAGCAATTCTTGTGGTAGAATTGCACTCGAGCTATTCAATCAAGCCTTGATCAAGTTAGATTGTGGAGTGACTCAATTTAGAACAAGGTTCCAAATCTTGCTTCTAGATCTTCGATCGTAAGAGATAATCTAATTCTAGCCTTATCTCTTGGTTGATCCAAATTTTGCATAAGGAGTGTTAATTACTTTGATTCAAGGGTTCTTGCTAAAATAAAAGCTTGGATCGTTGGGCTGAGGATTAGGGTTGCCTTATCAGTTTGGTATCAGAGCGTAGGTTGCATCTTTGTGGCCGACTCTAGAATTTACTTTATCTTTAATATCCGCTATTGTTTATCGTCTCTTTAAATCTGTCATTTATTTTCTTACTGTCATTTTCAACGTTCTTCATTATCCTTCTACTTTGTTCTTAGTGTCCTGTTAAAGATCATATTTAGATCTTGAAAGAAAAAAAAATCCTTATCATATTGTCCTTAATATATCCTTATCATTAGACCATTTGCACGTTTATTTAAAGATCAAATAAATTTCTATTCTCATTTAACGTTCTTCATTATCCTTCTACTTTGTTCTTAGTGTCCTGTTAAAGATCATATTTAGATCTTGAAAGAAAAAAAAATCCTTATCATATTGTCCTTAATATATCCTTATCATTAGACCATTTGCACGTTTATTTAAAGATCAAATAAATTTCTATTCTCATTTTTCCCTAAAGCATATAAATCTGGAATTGTTGTGTTCGATCTTCACGACCATTCTCTTTAGAATTTATTTTTTTTCGGTGTGCAATCATATCCAAAAATATCTTTGTCCCTTATTTATTTGTTCATTTCTTGGTTTTATTTTGTTGTTACTACATAATTACCTTGTCTTGATTGTCTTGAATAGCTCGCTACTATCAGAATTGCTTTATCCATATTATCTACCTTGATAAGAAATTAGTCACTTTTCCAAATAGCCTACCTTTGTGTGTTAAACACGAGTGTTCCTGTGTGTAAAATCAGTGAGTTGCGTGTGTGAGGTCCTAAGCATATAAAACTACTGTTTGTACAATCATGAACCAAGACGAGAAAAATGGAGGGGAGATCAATGATCTAGTTGAAGAAGTCCAGAAGAAAGAGAAGGAGAAGAAACTAGAAGATGGTATTCATTTGGCCCTTATTACAAGAAGACTTCTTAAAACTCAAGTTATGGAGAATGATGTTGATGATCAAAGAGACAACCTATTTCACACGCGGTGTTTAGTCAAGGGGATTGCTTGTAGTCTTATCATTGATAGTGGAAGTTGCACCAATGTAGTAAGTATTATGTTGATCAAAAGGTTGCAAATTCCAACTCAAGATCATCCTAAACCTTACAAGCTTCAATGGCTCAATGATAGTGGAACAATGAAGGTAATTTCCTAAGCTTTAATATCTTTTACTTTGGGAAAATATAAAGAGAAGTTCTTTGTGATGTGTTGCCAATGCATGCTGGAGACATATTGCTTGGCCGACCATGGCAATTTGACAGGAGGGTTATGTATGATGGCTATTTGAATAGGTATTCTTTTGTAAAAGATGGTAGAAAAATCATTCTTGTATACGAGACTTAGCTCAACGATCCAAGCTTTTATTTTAGCAAGAATCCTTGAATCAAAGTAATTAACACCTCCTTATGCGAAATTTGGATCAACCAAGAGATAAGGCTAGAATTAGATTACCTCTTACGATCGAAGATCTAGAAGCAAGATTTGGAACCTTGTTCTAAATTGAGTCACTCCACAATCTAACTTGATCAAGGCTTGATTGAATGGCTCGGATGCAGTTCTACCACAAGAATTGCTTGAAACTTAGAAATGGCAAATATGATGCTCGGATTTCTAAGGGAAACGTCTCAATTTGAGATCTAAATTACATTCATCAACGAATCTGTTTTTTACATAACATATTGTGGGTATTTATAGTCTCCCGACAAAAGACGTTTGTGGCCGGGATTCAATCCCAATATATTTGTGGACGGGATTTATTCCCGATCCTCTTTAATTTCCACAAAGAATAAGTCAAATTGACCATTTGACTTTTACATCATTTATGAAATTAAACATAATTTTTTCTAACAAATGTTGATGTGTTTGAGTGGTAATGCGACAAACTTGAAATTAATTGAGCTCTTCCTGTGTAGGTTCGAATTCTGTTGTTGACATATTTTTTTGAATCTTCATGACATTTTTTGAATCTTCTTGGCAATTGGTCCATTTGAAACATCTGATTCTTATCATCTTCCCCCTCTTCAGAAGGATTCGTCATCGAATCAGAAAAAATCATCACCTTCTTTCAGTCACCTTCTTTTGAAATGGTCCATTTGGAACACCGTGATTCTTATCAGACACGGCCCCCTATATGGAATCCCTCCTTACGGGGAACCCTAAAGGTAGGGGAGAGCGCCTTGGACCTAAGGAGTGTGATCAACAAAAATATGCAAAAATGATACAGAATACATTACACCCTTATATAGTATAGAGTAAGAGAATGGTGGTTCTCTAGGCCATAGGTATATTTGCGCTTAGGGCAGTGGCAACTCAAATTGAGGAAAAGAAAATGAGGTAAATTCATTTGAGGAAAATCCTAGATATGCCATTAGATCAAAGTCTTCAAGGCAGAGATCAAAAAATCAGACTGATGGATACTTACACGTACACTTATACATAGGGTAGAGACAACTTATACAAAGAAAATGATATCAGTCAAACTTCTTACTCGAACTAAATCATAAAAAAGAACATAATAAATGATAAAATCTTTATTTCACTCATTCTTACGGGAATTCTCAAGTTTGTCGCTATTCGCCTTATGCAAGGATTTTGACGATCTTACCTTGGAGGACGAACCGGCTACTTCTACTACTTTATACTGATACTGAAACTTCCACTTCAACTTGATTAAATAGAACCCCAGATGCAGATGACTTATATCGAGAGGAAAGTCTTGCTTCTTCTTATGCACGATGCAGAAGGGAAAGCATTTGCCTATTCGTGGCGTTACCGATTCATTACGGGGGTACCAGCTGATTTTCTTGATAGCTCATTTCTCTCGAGTAACCTTTCGTCCCGCGTGGTGTTAGTATGGCGCTAGGATTTAGGTTGACTCCTGGTCAGGCGTCGTACTTCATATAATGAATGAAACTTACCGGAATCATATGATAGGTTGTTCTTTCTTTGTAATTCGCTTGGTCTATTTTTTGTCCCTATGCAGGCAGGAGCGCTAGCATCCTTTAGCCGGCATAATTCGGGTCTGCTCGGTGATCATTATGAATTGAATAGAGTTTGAGTTTCAGTTGTTACTTCTTTAGAGGGTTTGTTTGGTCGTTTCTTTGTTCTGGTCTGCTTAGGGATAAGTTGTACTGTTCGGTACAGCAAGATTAGGAAGCCTTCCCTGAGGTACCCTGAACTTATTTGCCCTCATACGACAAATTTTCTAATATGGATTATATTCCTAGTTTTTATCTCTTTCATCATACTTTTCTTTCAACTAGCGACATTTCTGCTGTTATTGAGTCCACATTTGGTAATGAACAACCTTTTGTTGAGATATCGATCCCAGCTAGCGGACCAGTTCTTAAGGCAGTAGGGTTAGGCGTGATGGTTGCTTTCTTTCTTGCTGTGGGTATTGTTCCTAACGTTTCAAGTTCAATAAGAGAATGATGATAAAGACACAAGCTATGATAAAGTTTCTATTTCTAATTCCATTTTCTACTTATGCGAGTTCTCATATGCAGCTATCCGCGGATATTGGCTTTGTGTATGGAGAGTTGAATGAGAATTTCGAACTACAAGTATCCCGCGACCGGTTAGCTGTCATTCAAGAAAAGGTTTATAACGGCTATTACGTTCTAAATCCACTACGTATAATGTTTATGCATAGGTTGGAAGCGCTTTCCTTTTTATCAAATACGCAACAGCTTTACCCTGAGATTATGATATGCAGATTTTGTTAGAGTTGTAATGCCTTCTAATCAAGAGGATTTATTAATCTTAATGGGAATATCCATAATGTTATTGCGCCTTTCTTATGGCTCCTTGCCTGAAGGTGGATACCGATTGGAGAATAGGAGTGATACCTTTGAAAATAGTATTAAAGAAATGGGAAAGGTCGATAGACTGTACGGACTTGATTTAAGGAAATAATTCTCAAATATACCAATTAGTCTTGTTTTAAATAAAGTCTCTAGTTTAGTTGGGGAAGGTGCAACAAACAAGGAAACTTATTGAATATTTTCTTCATCTCCCAATCATTGATGATAGTGGTGCTAATTATAGGGATGATATAGCCAAGGGAGGGGTGCCACTGGCGGGAGAAATCTCCAGGGTATTATTTAATATTGTCTCAATGGACACTTTCGATAGGGAGTTTGCAAAAAGGTATCCTGGAATTGCTGTTAGTAGGTTTAGTAACTCAGTCTTGATTTCAGAAAAAAGGGATGAACATTACACTTTAGCATGAAATCACTATATGATCTCTTGAAGGAACTCAATCAGAAAGGCGTGATATGATCTATTGAACCGGGCGATGCACTAGTAAGGTCTTATAAAAAAGTAGTCAAGTGAAACACAATGGGAGATGTAAACATATGGGATCAATATTCAGATTATTAAACAAATTTTTAAAAGAAAGGAGAATGCATTATGAATCCATCGGTTTTACCTGTCAACGAAAGACTGCTTTTACCAGAACCTGGGGATTTTTTGTTACACTGTCATGCCCTTCGACCTGAAGAAGGCTGGTGCTACTTACCAAAGGGCAGCCACTATTCTTTTGCATGACATAATACACAAAGAGGTCGACGTATATGTGGATAAAATGATTATCAAGTTCCCTGAGGGAGAGGGTCATGTTCCTGCACTTAGGAAGTTCTTTGAGAAAATCCGGGAATATAAGATAAGGCTGAATCCACAGAAATGCCGAAGTGACCAGCCGTTGGGTTTATGGTTAGTCACAAGGGGTATAGAAGTTGACCCTGCTAAGATTAAGGCTATCATGGAAATGCCATCACCCAGGTATGAAAAGGAGGAGAGAGGCTTACCCACCACTTTCTAAGAAGGAAAACTCAATAAATATCTAAAGTAAAATGCGGGGTTTGATTCAAGGGAAGTTCTTTCAAGAGCAGTCATAGCCTATTCGACTCACTCATCAATCTCATCCTCAGATCATGATGTGATCACAGAAACTTCAGTACGAACTCTTTGTTGTTAAAAGTCTCTCGAGTCCCAACAAGGGATGGAAGGCTTCCTATGGTCCAAGTACTAGGGTCAAACCACGAGGTCTATCGCTTATAGATTGGGAACTCTTAACTACACGGGAGGACTAGCTCCGTTGTGCCAATTCCAGCCGGGCATACTTGATTAATCCGCTTTAGGATAAGAGGATAATTAGTAGAGCTAGCTTCGACTAGAGACAAGATAGCAGGCTGTGATTGTGGAAGACCGTATGCCAGTACGGTAACTAGCCACGGGAGACTCCCTTCCCTTCAGATATGAAACGGATCCTATGTCATTCGACACTAGCTCCAAACCGGAAAAAGCAAAAGCAGTCTTTCCATGGGTATGGAATTACAGGAAAAAAGACCAGGAATCTAATGGGAGTTCTCTAAAAGGACATAGTAGGCAAGCTCTTTTGAAACCATGGTTTAGAGCACTGATCATGAAAGTACTGGGGAAGTAGGTAGGTGGTTTATCAAACCCTTGACGAAAGGACTTTTGGTTGAGGAAGACGAATAGATCTTCGGCGAGCTTCCTCGATAAATAAAGGAAAGCAGGTGGTAGGGCACTTCACCAACTACTTCGGCATAAGCACCCCATCCATTGGGAATCTTTT
Source organism: Cucurbita maxima (assembly GCF_002738345.1). NCBI lineage: Eukaryota > Viridiplantae > Streptophyta > Magnoliopsida > Cucurbitales > Cucurbitaceae > Cucurbita > Cucurbita maxima. The sequence goes on from NW_019272073.1 coordinate 307,229, forward strand.
CTGCCCACACCCTATAGTCCAGGTATAACCATGCCCAGAAAACTTATATCTTGTTACTCGCACGACTCCAAGGCCTCCAGCTTGCATGTAACTAAATTATCTAGGAAGACCACTTTGCTTCTCTTGCTAATCAGTAGCCAGACTGACCTAATTAGGAGAAGAAGTTCCTTTAGTTGACGAGTCTCTTCAAACAGACTCCTCCAGGAAAAAGGGTTGATTCGTTCGATTGCACTAAAGAGATAGGATAAATATTTCATGATGTTTAGTTCTATATCATTCAGACCTTTTAGTATGTTCCACTCTCCTTTTCGGGCAAAACTTGTTGGGGGGGCGCCTGGGTTCCAACCAGGGGTCATTGAACTCAGATTAATAAGCTTAGGACAATGATGGAGATTCAAGTGATTTGGGAGATTAGATAACATGGACCAAGTCCACTTTGTCGTTTAATTAGATAGACTCAACCGATCACTGTGCTCCTTGTGACATCGACCAGTAGACTGAAGACAACCTATCCGCTCAACCCTTCCTCTTGAAAAAACTAGAAGAACCGACCTCGACCCAATTGAGACTACTTAGAGTCCCATAACTAGTAACTAGGGGAAAGAGAAGGACTAAAATGAAAAGATATAACTAGATTCTCCTTACATAATGCTCCTTTTGAAAAAAAGAGTTGAAGCTGACCGTCCTTACTCAACTACAAGTACATAGAGAAGAGCTTCCTTCCACCTATTTATTATACTCTACATTGACCTTGCAGGTGTGAAATTGCAGTTAGCATTAGGAGATAGAGAGCAAAAGGAATGATTCTAGCTAGTATACTTTAGGCAATCCAAAACAATAAATGCGTAGTCCTTATGCAACTAAAGCACAGGCAGGAAATAAAGCTAGATCCACAAAGAAAGGAGATGGCTGCATCTAAGGGCTTATTATCTTACTTCTTATAAAGCCATAGGGAGAGAGCGAACAATCTGATGATATATACTTTTGATGTCAAAAAAAAGTTCCAAAGAGTGGAGGCTCCTCTTCTTTACAGTCTCGCTCCGGAATAGGAACAATTGTTTGTGATTCTTTCACAGTAAACTCGGTCTCTTCTCTTTCTCCTCTATTCTCTTCCCCTTCACCCTAAGTGTTGAAAGTCAAGACGAAAGCAAGACAAGAGTCATTATCCTGATCCTCCTTAACTACTCAAATTCAATATTCATTCTACTGTAAGAACCATTAATGATTTTCTTGATGCCTCTCCCTATTTTTTCATTCATTTCTTTCTATTGATTCTAAAATAAAAGATGAATTCTCCAGAACAGGAAGGAAAGCCAAAAGATTCATTCTTGATCTTCTTTTGAACCTGATTGAACAAGTAAAGACTCAACATTATAATTATCAATCACTATTGAACGAACCGAACCAGGTAAATAGGCTGGATGCTTAGAGGGTCAAGCTCATTCACCTATCGGTCGAGTCCATTGTCTGAACCTCTACAACTCAGTCTTTGTCTTCTCTTCTGAACCGGACGTAACCCATTTACCTTATTCTCATTCAATCGTTCACCTTTAGAGAAAGAAAGAGAATGAAAGAAGAAGAATCTGAATCAGATATCCTATTCCCGTCGAGTAAATTAAAGAAAAGAGAATGAATTGATTGAAGACAAAGACAAGATGAGACTGAACCCTTGACTCTATCTATTACCTTCCCTGAACCTAGTTATCAACTATGAGTTTACTGGATTTCCCTGTAAAAGATCAATACTCCTTTATTAATTCGATAGAATGAACTACTTACTGAACGAACCGAACCTTCTTTCACTTCCCTTTCTCCTTTCAAACACTGTAAACTCTCATTCATCTTTTATTTTCTTCTCCTGTATAGTATAGGTTCTTCTCATGCAGCTCCTTTTTATTCAAACACAGTAAACTCGGATAGTCAAAGGTTTTCAGTTTCTACTTTGTTTACAGTTCAATCAGATAATAGAGTCAAAGGTGTAGGTCAGGTAATATCGGTTCAGGAAGTAGATCATATTGGTTCAGTCGCTTCTCTTTCATTCTTTGATTCTTCTTCTTCTTTCTATTTCTATAATTGTAACAAGTATAGGTGATTGAGCAGCAAGGAATTGACTCTCCCTTCTAACTGTGTAGTCTCACCTTTTCTTTCATCTTTCGTTTTTCTCCTTATGATTTAGAAAGGTAAAAATTCATCTTTCATCTTAGTTTACAGTTCTCGAAGAAATAGGTTAAGGAGTGAAGCCATGAGACCGAGTTTACGAGGGGCAGGGACGAAGCCACGAGACCAATAGGGAGAGGAGTGAAGCAGTTCAATTCGGTCAGGTCATATCAGTTTTGGTTCAGCAGCTCTTTTTCGGTTGATTCGATTCTTCTTTTCTTTCTTTTTTCTTTCAATATTTTGAGGCAAAAGATTACAAACTTGAAAAAGGATTGAGTTGTGCCATACATATGAAAGAGTCTACAATAATGCTGTATTTGGTGAATCAAATACCTTGGTGTCTAATAACGAACCATTCTTCTTAGTTGATAATATTAGTTGAGAATTTTGTGAAAGGATTCCAATACTTATAAAAGGTTTCATTAACCCCTAATTCATGTCGAGTAGACCTTGTTGTTGCGAGAATTCTTAATTCATGAGTTGTAGGGAGGGAAGGGACTATTGTCACCACAAACAGAGACTAAAGCAATTGTTGGATTCAAAGCTGGTGTTAAAGTCAAGATTCTAAATTGACTTATTATACTCCTTCATATGAAACCAAAGATAGTAAGATCTTGGCTGGCAGCATTCCGAGTAACTCCTCCACCGGGAGTTCCAAGGAAGTAGGGGCGCCTATAGATGCTGAATCTTCTACGGGTACATGGACAACTGACTGATGGGCTTACCAACCAGTCTTGATCCTTTCAAAGGACGATGCTATGGAATTATGGAATCGAGCCTCTTCTTGGAGAAGAAAATCAATATATTGCTTATCTAGCTTATCCCCTAGACCCTTTTGAAGAAGGTTCTGTTACTAACATGTTGACTTCCATTGTGGTTAATGTATTTGGATTCAAGGCTCTGCGTGCTTTACGTCTGTTTGCGAATCCCGACTGCTTATATTCAAACTTTCCAAGGCCCGCCTCATGGTATCCAGGTTGAAAGAGAGAAATTGAAGAAGTATGGTCGCCCTCTATTGGGATGTACTATGTAAACCAAAATGGGGATTATCCGCTAAGAATTATGGTAGAGTCGTTTATGAATGTCTACGCGGTGGTCTTGATTTTACCAAAGATGATGAAAAGGTTCATTCCCAACAATTTATGCGTTGTAGAGACTGTTTCCTATTTTGTGCAGAATTTCTCAATCACAGGCTGAAGTGAAATCAAGGGACATTACTTGAATGCTACTGTGCGGGTACATGCAAAGAAATGATGAAAAGGGCTTTGCTCGAGAATTTGGAGTTATTCTTTCACGAACTGTAAACAAAGAGAAATACTGCTTATTCCTAAGAGTGAACTCCGGAACCTTTTTGAACTCGGTTTCACTATTTTATGGTCTCTTCTCTTTTCTTTCCTTTGATTCTGCTTTCAAGACTCTTCAAATTCAAGATTCATTCATCTTCACTTCTATTCCCTTCTGTTATGGTGAGTTATTCTTGTTAATAGGTGGTTTCACTACAAATACTAGCTTGACTCATTCATTATTGCCGAGATAATGGTCTACTTCTTCACATTCCCCATGCAATGCATGCCGTTATTCATAGAAGAATCATGGTATGCGCTTCCCTTCCGTGTACTAGCTAAAGCGTTACATCGGTCTGGTGGAGACCATATTCACGCTGGTACCGTAGTAGGTAAACTTGAAGAATGGGAAAGAGACATTTAGGCTTTGTTGATTTAGTGCTGATTTTGTTGAAAAAGATCGAACGGTATTTATTTCACTCAAGATTGGGTCTCTTTACCAGGTGTTCTGCCAGTGGCTTCCAGTGGTATTCATGTTTGGCATATGCCTGCTCTAACCGAGATGGAGATGATTCCGTACTACACTCCAATTCGGCGGAGGAACTTTGGGGCTGGGGGGAATTTACCAGGTGCCGTAGCTAACCGAGTAGCTCTAGAAGCATGTGTACAAGCTCGTAATGAGGGCCGTGATCTTGCTCGTGAGGGTAGGTAATGAAATTATCTGTGAGGCTAGTAAATGGAGTCCTAAACTAGCTGCTGCTTGTGAAGTATGGAAGGCCATCAAATTCTAATTTGAGTAGAGACTTTGTAATCCAGGAATTACTCTTCGTTCATTTAATTGACTTTAAATTAAACAAAACTCGGCCCCCTACCTAATCTTTTACTAAAAGGATTGAGCCGAATACAATACAAAGATACTATTGTATAGCTTTTTGCTAGATATACTCAAAATGGAAATCAAAATCTCAGACGAAACAACGTAAACATTTTTGTTGTTGTGCCGGATCATCCGCAATTAAGCCTATGGATCCTTAGAATTCGTGTAGTCATTTAATATCTCCTGTAGCATCGTTTCAGATCATGGATCGAGCCAAGTATCACAACTTCTTCTACCCATCCTGTATATTGTCCTTTTTGTTCTGTCTTGGAATACCAATTTGTTACTAACTGAGATTTGACGAAAAAAGTTCTTCATATGAATAGGGGGAACAACCCTTCTTTTTTAAGACCCACTCATTAGTAATAATGTGAGTGATTGGATTTTCATCCTATTCCTGATAGGAAATGAGATATTCAAATGATTTCTTTTTTATCGAATGATTATTCATCTATTGTTTTTTGATGGAAATAGGTTGGGGCAAGAAAGCTCTATGGAAAAAAGATGGTGAAATTCGAGGTTGTCTAACGGGGAGTTAGAATACAGGTTTAAGCTAAGTAAATCAATCAATAGTCTTGGTCCTATTGAAAGTAAAGGATCAATAATAATATGAATCTAAAACATTCCTAGTCATAGTGACAATTCGTTACAATACCGTTGATGATTTAGTCGGCCGACATTCGGTTGGATCTGATGACACTTTTTTAGTAATAGTAGCAGTTATTCCATTTGGATAGTGAAAATCTAATACTGCTTGAGATTGACAATGATCCTTCTTTTGTAAGTGAACTAGAAAGTTCTAGTTTTCAGAACTCTACTTATAAAATCTATCTAAGAGTGATGAGAGAGACTATGATCGTTACATGGATGATACTAAATATATATAGTTTAGTTGGAATAATCACATTAATAGTTGCATTGACAGTTATATTCGGGCTCAAATCCGTATTAATAGTGACTTTTTAAGTGGTAGTCACAATTAGAGTGACAGTTACATTTATAGTGACATTTGTGGTTCAGGTGCAAATTGTAGTGAAAGTGAGAGTTCCAGGTGGCTGACGTTTGATAAGGGCTTATTCGATCTAAACCACGTAATCCTTTAAAAGGTGTTTGAGTGAGTTATTTCAGCTCCACACTTTCGTTCCCTCGAATCAAAATTCAATCAAGTCAAACCTTACTTAAACTCTTCCAAAATTCATTCTCAATATTTGTAACGAACAAGTAGTTATTTAGTTTATAGGAATCAAAGTCAAAATTCGCAGAATGGATTTTTCTTTGGTAACATAATATGAAATTGTAGAAAGAATCATGCAGAGAAATGGGTTTGACCGATATCCCTGATTAGTAATTAGGAAGCCCCTATTAAATAAAAGAGCAAATTCTTTCTACCCCTAAATTAGGCCGGAATAAAATGAATGAATTTCATGCTCCGTTCTTACATTACATGTGAATATATAATCCAACTATAGCAAATAGCCGCATAGAGTCTTGCATCTTTCTACATCTCTAGAGGATCTCTAGTTTGACTACGAATCCCTGTTGTTGGATCGGATTATAACGAACTTTTTGGTAACAAGTAGATATTACTTAGTGGAATTATATATGAATTAGTATAATTATCAAATACCGTTTATAAAAAGAAATAAATAACAGGTACAAATATTAAGTCGAGGTATCCATTCTATGACAAACTTACCCTCTCTCTACTTTTGTGCCTTTACGCCTAGTATTTCCGGCAATTGCAATGGCTTCTTTATTTCTTCATGTTCAAAAAAACAAGATTATTTATGCTACACGTCTATTTGTTTTTTTCAAAACTTAGACTTTGACGATAACACAACTATCTATTTAGTAGATGGCAGTCTAACATGTGGTTGACTCCAAACATAAGCGATTATACATGCGTAACATGATATCTGAGGAAATGAATTAGAAAGTCTTTGAAAATCTCCAATATATAACAGATCGGGCGACGAATGGTTGAGATGTCAAATCAATATATCTATATGGACGTAGGTATCCATAGGGAATCATATAAAGGTGATGTTATTATTTGAGATCTAAGTAATTCGATGAGTTACTCTGTCAATCAAGGTTCACATCAAAATAGTGTTAGTTGATTAGAGTTACTTTGGAAACAAAAAAAGTCAAATATCCGCGTTATTCTATCAATTCCAATAAAATGCAATGAGATCTAGTATGAGTTGGCGATCAGAATGTATATGGATAGAATGTATAAGAGGATCTCAAAAATCAGCAATTTCCGCTCCGCCTTTATCTATCCCCTATTTTTAGGTTCATTAGGGTGTTGGCTGGAACTTCGAGTTATCTTGCTTGGTAGGGATTTGATATCTTGATTTCCGTCTCAGCAAAGAATTTCTTTGTTTTCCACAGGGGATCGTAATGTCTTTCTATGGGATTGCAGGTCTCTTTATTAGCTCCTATTTGTGGTGCACAATTTTGTGGAATGTAGGTAGCGGTTATGATCGATTCGATAGAAAAGAAGGAATAGTGTCTATTTTGGGGGGTTTCGTGGACAAAATCCTAGAATCTTCCTCCGATTCCTTATGAAAGACATTCAGTCCATCAGAATAGAAGTGAAAGAGGGTATTTATGCACGTCGTGTCCTTTATATGGAAATCAGAGGCCAAGGGGCCATTCCCTTGACTTGTACCGATCAGAATCTAACCCCACGAGAAATTGAGCAAAAGGCTGCCGAATTGGCTGGCCTATTTCTTGCGTGTACCAATTGAAGTTTCCTTGAGGAAGTTCAGAATGAATGCTTTATTAGTTCGTAGCAAGAGGGATAAAACGAAAAAGAAAGAATAGTCTTTTTTATAGACCCTAGTATAACTTAACGGGAATTTCTGAAGAATGCTCATTCATTTGAGCCAAAGCATACGTATAGGGAACATATGGAAAACTATCTTTCTTTGTCCGAAATTATGATGCGTATGTAACTCCACAGTAACAAAAGTGGATTCTTTGATATTTGCTTTCTGTATTTATTTCGAAATTCAAGGATTAACTAATGAATAGGGAATGGATTCATAATAGTATCCATATAACTTTACATAGTACTTATGTTTGATATAAATATTAGTAGTGTAGGGAGGTAACGAATGAAGTGAGTTCATTAACAAATCAAAGACGAATGACAAACAAGAAAGCATTCATTCCCCTTCTATATCTTGCATCTATAGTCTTTTTGCCCTGGTGGATCTCTATTTAATAAAAGCCTAGAATCTTGGGTTACTCATGACCGAAATGTTGTTGAATTAGATTCAAGAAAAGATTATTATAACAAAAGTGAGAGAATTAGAGGAACTCTTTCCCTTGGACGAAATGTTAAAGGAATACCCAGAAAGACATCTATCTACAAAAGCTTCGTATCGGAATCTATAAAGAAAGGAAAGAATCCATCCAATTGATCAAGATGCACAATGAATGAGGATCATATCCATACAATTTTGCACTTCTCCACAAATAGAATCCATTTCATTATTCTAAGTGGTTATTCTCTATTCTTGGTAATTAAGAACTTGTTATTCTTCACTCTTGGGTTCAGGAGTTCCTATATAATTTAAGCGACACAATCAAAGCTTTTTCTATTCTTTTATTAACTAATTTATGTATAGGTATAGGATTCCATTCGCCCCATGGTTGAGAACTAATGATGGGTTCTGTCTACAAAGATTTTAGATTTTCTCATAACGATCAAATTCTATCTGGTCTTGTTTCCACTTTGTCGAACATTCTGGACACAGCAAATATTGGATCGTTATTTAAATCGTCTATCTCCGTCACTTGGAGTGATTGATCATTCAATGAATGACTACAAAATCGAATCTTTGTTACTTTGTACATAAGCCAAACATTCTAAATTCTACTTATTCCTTATACCCATCCAGAACGATGCCTCCTATATTTGAGTCAGATTATTATTTCAGTAAATAGAAGAATCATAGAGAACTATACTAGGGACCTACCTAATTTGATTAATGATTGGACCATGCAAACTAGAAATACCTTTTCTTCGATAAAGGAAGAGATTACTCGATCTATTTTCGTATCACTCATGCATGATATATATAATAACTTGGGCACCCGTTTCAAATGCATATCCCATTTTTAGTAGGGTTATGAATGAAAATCCACGAGAAGCAACCAACCGGCCATATTGTCTGCGCCAACTGCCATTTAGCTAATATGCCCATGTCGAGGTTCCACAAGCGGTACTTCTTGATACTGTATTTGAAGCAGTTGTTCGAATTCCTTATGGTATGCAACTGAAACAAGTTCTTGTGAATGGGAAAAGGGTTTGAATGTGTCGGCTGTTCTTATTTTACCCGAAGGGTTTGAATTAGCCCCCCGATCGTATTTCTCCCAAGATTAAAGAAAAGATGGGCAATCCTTTCAGAGCTATCGTCCCACTAAATAAAATATTCTTGTGATAGGACCCATTCCTGGTCAGAAATATAGTGAAATAACCTTTCCTATTCTTTCCCCGGACCTTGCGACTAAGAAAGATGTTCACTTCTTAAAATATCCCATATACAGAGGCGGGAATAGTGGAAGGGGTCAGATTTACCCGGGAGTCAGAGTCATAATAATGTTCATAATGCTACATAGGTATAGTAAGCAAAATAATACGAAAAGAAAAGGGAGGATATGAAATAACCATAGTGGATGCATCGAATGAGCGGCAAGTGGTTGATATTATCCCTCGAGGACCAGAACTTCTTGTTTCAGAGGGCGGGCGAATCTATCCAAACCAATCAACCATTAACGAGTAATCCTACTAATGTGGGAAGATTTGGTCAGGGAGATGCAAAAATAGTCTTTCAAGATCCATTAAGTGTCCAAGGCCTTTTGTTCTTTTATCTGTTATAAGGTTCAATTGTCCGAAATGTCTAAATCCGCGTATTTATCAACATCAAGTTCGTAAAAAAACCCAATTAGTGTGGTGTTGGCAATTCTCTAATTTAAGTATGATCACCCAATTATGAAACACTTTTTCCTTGTTTTTCTTTCTATTCTTTTTCTACCGTTTCTACAGTATTTCGGGAATGACTTGTACCGCATTACTAGTCATAGTATGGATATTGTGAGGAAGACTATTTGACCTCTTCTTCTTTCTTTATTTTTTACAATCCAAATAGGAGCGGTATTATTATGTCAATGGTGCCAGATTGAAATGTCATTAAATGTATCCATTTTTCTTCTAATAGAATGAAAGGAGAATATCAAAAGCAAATTCAGGGAACAAAGGATTCTAGAAGGGATGATTCATCTTCCTAATCTTTGATACCAGCTAAATTCCTTTTCTTGTTCTTAAATAATTCTAAATTCTTGATCCGGTTCGTCACCCTATTCTTGGTTTCCATTTTTCCCGATTTATCAAAACCCTTTTTTGATTTATTACATAAGTCGTGAACAAATTCAATGAATTGAGAAATTCGATTTTCTATTCAAATAACTAAAGAAAATTCAATTAGTATATTTGACTATATTAAAGGGTTTGTGATATCGCATGAAATCTATTATTGTTCTATTGGGTGGGATTGTGTCGTTCAGAAAGAGGGCATCGAGTGATTCTTTCTTTTGTTTTCGCTTTGAAAGTCTTGACCGATACTCTCGCGAAAGAGATGGTCTGAATCAATTGAAGCAATTTAGAATCAGAAAGAAATCCGTTTTGTGAAACATCGGAAAGATCCATTTAGTAAGAGCTCAACGGGACCTACCCCTTTTTCTGATTCGAGGGGGATCCTGGTGAGTTCTTACACTTTCATGTCTACAACTCAGTTCATCTAATTATTACAAAGATGAACCTAATCCAGAATATGAACCATAAAAGAAAATACCGACTAAACAAACCGATCACAGGAATACCAGTTACAGTACCTATTATCCAAAAAGGAATGAATCCTTACAGTAGTCTCGGCCATTAGTCCCACTTCCCTCCCCATTTCATCAAGTGGTCGTGTGTCAGACAGAAACAGTCATAGATAATTATGAGATGATATCCTTCTGAATGGGATAAGATATTCGTACTATTATTTAGTATTTGCTTTGATTCAAGAAATAATTGGAAAATAAAACAGCAAGTACACAAATGAAGAATAACCCCCAGTAAAGACAGGTACGATTCAATTCAACATTGTGTTCATTCGGATTTGATTGTGTCAGAGCTCCATAATTCGGATTAGGTTTCTCGTTGGATGAACTGCATTGCTGATATTGACCCTAAAAAAGAAACGATAGGTACAGCTAGTCCGTGAACAGCCAACCCCCCCAACCATCGCACTGTCAAAATAGGATAAGTTTGATCGATAGTCATTTGTTCCTCCTAAAAAGATCTACTAAATTCAATGAGTTGTTCCAAAGAATCAAAACGGCCCATTATTAATGGAATTCCTTTTCGGCTCTCTGTAAAATACTCATTTGGACGAGGGCTTACAAAAACATCGTAAGCTAAACCCGTGCTGACGAATGAATAACCAACCCACAATCAATAGAGAAAGAAGGTATAGTAATGCTATGAATGACCCAGTATCGAATACATGTGATAATGTCAGTAAAAGAACGTTCTCCTGTTTCTTTCTTCTTTTCTTGTTGTCGATGTAGAATCATGTACCATAGAAAATTCCTCAATTTCATTCCTCTCGTGCGAGACTTTTCTTCTTCTTATTCGAGATATTATGTGTAATTTTAAAACCTATGAATCTAATGAGTGAAAGTCAAGGCAAAGTGTTAGTTGGTCATTGTTTGTTCCAAAATAGAACAAGTATTCGATACAATTTGACTATTTCTTTAAAAAAGAGTTGCCATATCTCCGGGGTCTGTTGATTCGGAATCACGGTATGAGTAGATGTAACTGACTGATCATTAATCCATTTTCTTTTTCTCCTGTTCTCTCTGTCTAATGACTGATTTTGGTATTTTGTCATAGCTCTTTTGATTGGTCTAAGCAAGAAAGATGAATTTTGATTCATTGTTAGTTAATCCAAATTAATCTTTCTGTAATTTGGATGTTTATTTAGGTTTGGAACTCTCTCTCTCTCTCTTCTTGTGAGGTCTAATTCTTATTATTTTGGATTGATTCTGCTTAACTGCATACAATATGCAACCGCCGTGATTAGCTTTAAGAGATAAGGGAGGTGAATTCATTGTAATTAGACCTAAGAAGAAGGGAATCACGCTCTATAGGATTTGAACCTAATGACATCGGGTTTTGGAGACCCACGTTCTACCGAACTGAACTAAGAGCGCTTTCTTATTAAAGTAGATACGACTATAAAGAAAAGGATGATTTTTGTACCCATGTGAAAGAGCTTGAACAATGAAAGATTTTGTATGTCCAATTTGAATCGATCTCAATGGATCCCTCGTTACTGCCCAGAGGAGAAGTAATAGGTCGGAATGACTGGATTGGAATCGGTTACATTTTGTACCCAAAACTAAAGGAGCTACCAAGCTGCGCTACATCCCTTGAAATTGGTCTACGGTGGTCATTTGTAAAGAATCTATCCCTACCCTGTTTTCAAAATCGTTATTTCCTCCTTTTTTTTTCTTTTTGGTTTTGATTTTCTTTATATACTCATCATCATCCCGCCGCTACTACCAACGGTTTCCTTACTTATGAGCAAAAAAAAAGTCTGATAAAAAAGAATCCGCCCTTTCAATAAGCAAGGCTTTCCGGATCGAAATATTTGCATGCGAGAGAGATCCCAATTCCATGTATCCAGTTAAGCGAGCCCCGCCGCCTCCACCCAGACAAAAAAGGGCCGGGAGCGAAAGGTTGCTTGCTTTACAAAATAATAAATAGTGGTGCATTAGCGCTGAAATAAGGGGCGGAGCTTGAAGAAGCGAAGCGAGCCTAGAGTAGCAGCCTATTACTTACTATACTACATTAAGCAGTCCCCTCTCCTTTCGAAACTATTAGTAAAGCGCGGGAGCCCTTTGTATATAAAGGTAAGGCTCTTCTGCTATCAATTAAACCGAAAGAAAGACAAAAACCCAGTGCGTTTTGTATAGATCGAGACTTGTTGCAAGATTTTTGACTCATTCCATACTGGGCAGAATTTTAGGAAGTCGATCGATAACACTAATTCCTATTTCTCAATGATATCCGACGATCAAGACAAATCCCGCGAAACTCCTTCATTTCATAGAAGCAAGTTTCTTCTTTTTATTCTGACAAAGCAAATAGCATTTCCTATTGATTTGTCCCCTGGACTGGACCTATTCTGATCCTGAATTATCCGTCGCTACACTGTTCCCAAGGACTAGAAAAATCGAAATAGCGAAATTCTTGGGTCATCTCAATGGGTTCAGAAACCACACGTTTCTCTGGATCATCATAGCGTACTTCCACATATCCACTCAGAGGAAGGTCTTTTCGTAATGGATGCCCCTCGAAACCATAATCTGTTGATATACGGCATAGATCCGGATGATTGATGGAAGAAACACCAAACATATCCCAAACTTCTTGCTCCCATCGGCTGGCTGATGGAAATAGACTGACTATCGGAGATATTCGTGTTACTTCGTCTGTACAGGTTTGTACACGAATGCGTGAGTTATACCGAGTACTCAGTAAATTATAGACCACTGAAAATCTACATTTTCGAGAGGGATAATCAACTCCGCAAATATCGATCAAAACTTGAACCCTTGTATAGGTATGCAATTTGAGAAAGCACAACAATTGAAATAGGTAGTCCGTATTGGTATCCGATCTATTCCCATGTTCCGATCTTTCTCTATTCTTTACCCATTTGTTGGGGAGAGTCTCCCAACTATATTTGAAAATAGATTGGTTATCCATAAAGATAAAGAAAGCTTGATTCTAGTTCCCCTTCTTGCTCGAAAAATGAAGAAAAACTTGTCAGAAATCGCCGGTTGGGTTGGTCCAACCAAGAAAGGCATGGGAGTGGTGCTTGGGCCGAGTTAAGTAAAGACTAGCTACCTAGTGATTTACAACCACCCTCAAAGCACACTTTCTATATATCTTTCTCCTCCCCCCTCTTTCTTACAACTAGTTGCTGCATGTTATCGGATCTCGAGCAATGGGAGGTTACTATTTGGAATCTACATTCTCATTCATTTTGGATATCGAAATGATTTTTAGGCAGTTAGTCTCAATATCTTTTTGAAAACTATAATAAGCTTTGATTTTCGTGCTTGGTTAAATAAAGAGTCAATCTAAACTCAATCTTTCTTTATTGAATCTTTTGCCTTGGCGGATTTCAAATTTGAAAGAAAAACAGTGTACAATACTAATACCTTATTGCTCTGACATTCGGTCGAGACTGGCAACGAGTTTCATCTTGGTGGAGAGGAGAGAGAGTAAGTAGAAGTAGCGAGAGGATTAGAGGAGAGGGAGTAAGGAGCTCGAGGAGAAAGAATCAATAGGTTTCATCTGGTTTAGTAGTTCAGGCAATGGAATTGTGAGACCATAAAGAAGAGGTGAAGGGGCGAAGCCAGGAGACCATAAAGAAGAGGTGAAGGAGCTTGACCTTCTTCTCATCCAGCTGCTTTACCGAGGGAAAGAATAAATAGGTTCAGGAGTGAAATCGAATTAAGGAGAAAGAGAAGAGAAGAGCCATAGCTCAGATTCCCAGTTTACAGTTCTGAAAGTGATTGAGTGAAGGAGAATGAATAAGGAGTTTAGACTTGAAACACTTGAAGGGGAAGAGAAAGAATTAATCTTGAGTTTCGGATTGACTTTCAACACTTTAAGGGCAGGGGAAGAGAGAATTAATTTTGAGTTGAGTCTTGAAAAGCTGCTAATGAATCGACTCTCCTTTACCGTTGAGCATACTTGATAAGATATGGAACCACTACAAGGAGAGTAAGATTCGGATTACCTTGTTGATCGAATATCTCAAGGCAAGAACATTGTTTGAGATTTGAATCACTCCACAAGCAAGATCGATCATGTCTAGCTTGAATGATTCTTGTTGATCAAATATCTCAAGGCAAGAACACTTGCTTGAGATTCGAATCACTCTACAAGCAAGATTGATCATGTCGAGCTTGAATGATTCTACATGCAACCTAAACTACATAGAATTGCAAAGAAACATAGCCATTGGCTAAAGAAGAGCACAAATGCTTCTTTTACTATATTTTTCAAGTCCCTTACAAATACAACATACATGGCTTTATATAGCCTCAAAATGAAACTACTAGGCATTCCAAGAATTGTAACATTCATACTTAATGGTCATAATTAACCATTATGTAATTGTAACCTAAAGTAAATAAAAAGTCCTAAAAACTCTAAATTGTAACCCACCCAAAATTTATAACAATCAAACTTCACTCTTCTTCAATGTGGCATGCATTGAAACATCTTTTGATAATTTTGACAACTTTTTCTTCACATCGTCATTGAAGTATATTGTATGATTGATGTTTTTTGGTTCATATCATTCTCCACTTCTTCAAGAGGATTCGTCCTCGAATCGATTTGTGAAACTTTGCTGCAAAAAATAAGTTATGGAAATACGATGGACCTCACAACACTCTCTCACGAGTATACACTGAAGGAATTTTGGGCCACTCTTTTTAAACTCAGCTACACAAATGAAGCTCTCATTCTCACCTCTCAAAATTTGAAATAGAGCAAAGATTGAATTTTGAATTTTGAGTCGATTAAAAACTAAAAAGATAAAAATAAATAAAAATCAAATTCAGAAAAAAAAAATGCAAAGGAAACAGATATCCGATCTTGAGCCTGAAGCTCTGATACCAAATGATAAGATATGGAACCACTACAAGGAGAGTAAGATTCGGATTACCTTGTTGATCGAATATCTCAAGGCAAGAACATTGTTTGAGATTCGAATCACTCCACAAGCAAGATCGATCATGTCTAGCTTGAATGATTCTTGTTGATCAAATATCTCAAGGCAAGAACACTTGCTTGAGATTCGAATCACTCCACAAGCAAGATTGATCATGTCGAGCTTGAATGATTCTACATGCAACCTAAACTACATAGAATTGCAAAGAAACATAGCCATTGGCTAAAGAAGAGCACAAATGCTTCTTTTACTATATTTTTCAAGTCCCTTACAAATACAACATACATGGCTTTATATAGCCTCAAAATGAAACTACTAGGCATTCCAAGAATTGTAACATTCATACTTAATGGTCATAATTAACCATCATGTAATTGTAACCTAAAGTAAATAAAAAGTCCTAAAAACTCTAAATTGTAACCCACCCAAAATTTATAACAATCAAACTTCACTCTTCTTCAATGTGGCATGCATTGAAACATCTTTTGATAATTTTGACAACTTTTTCTTCACATCGTCATTGAAGTATATTGTATGATTGATGTTTTTTGGTTCATATCATTCTCCACTTCTTCAAGAGGATTCGTCCTCGAATCGATTTGTGAAACTTTGCTGCAAAAAATAAGTTACGGAAATACGATGGACCTCACAACACTCTCTCACGAGTATACACTGAAGGAATTTTGGGCCACTCTTTTTAAACTCAGCTACACAAATGAAGCTCTCATTCTCACCTCTCAAAATTTGAAATAGAGCAAAGATTGAATTTTGAATTTTGAGTCGATTAAAAACTAAAAAGATAAAAATAAATAAAAATCAAATTGAGAAAAAAAAAATGCAAAGGAAACAGATATCCGATCTTGAGCCTGAAGCTCTGATACCAAATGATAAGATATGGAACCACTACAAGGAGAGTAAGATTCGGATTACCTTGTTGATCGAATATCTCAAGGCAAGAACATTGTTTGAGATTTGAATCACTCCACAAGCAAGATCGATCATGTGTAGCTTGAATGATTCTTGTTGATCAAATATCTCAAGGCAGGAACACTTGCTTGAGATTCGAATCACTCTACAAGCAAGATTGATCATGTCGAGCTTGAATGATTCTACATGCAACCTAAACTACATAGAATTGCACAGAAACATAGCCATTGGCTAAAGAAGAGCACAAATGCTTCTTTTACTATATTTTTCAAGTCCCTTACAAATACAACATACATGGCTTTATATAGCCTCAAAATGAAACTACTAGGCATTCCAAGAATTGTAACATTCATACTTAATGGTCATAATTAACCATCATGTAATTGTAACCTAAAGTAAATAAAAAGTCCTAAAAACTCTAAATTGTAACCCACCCAAAATTTATAACAATCAAACTTCACTCTTCTTCAATGTGGCATGCATTGAAACATCTTTTGATAATTTTGACAACTTTTTCTTCACATCGTCATTGAAGTATATTGTATGATTGATGTTTTTTGGTTCATATCATTCTCCACTTCTTCAAGAGGATTCGTCCTCGAATCGATTTGTGAAACTTTGCTGCAAAAAATAAGTTACGGAAATACGATGGACCTCACAACACTCTCTCACGAGTATACACTGAAGGAATTTTGGGCCACTCTTTTTAAACTCAGCTACACAAATGAAGCTCTCATTCTCACCTCTCAAAATTTGAAATAGAGCAAAGATTGAATTTTGAATTTTGAGTCGATTAAAAACTAAAAAGATAAAAATAAATAAAAATCAAATTGAGAAAAAAAAAATGCAAAGGAAACAGATATCCGATCTTGAGCCTGAAGCTCTGATACCAAATGATAAGATATGGAACCACTACAAGGAGAGTAAGATTCGGATTACCTTGTTGATCGAATATCTCAAGCCAAGAACATTGTTTGAGATTCGAATCACTCCACAAGCAAGATCGATCATGTCTAGCTTGAATGATTCTTGTTGATCAAATATCTCAAGGCAAGAACACTTGCTTGAGATTCGAATCACTCCACAAGCAAGATTGATCATGTCGAGCTTGAATGATTCTACATGCAACCTAAACTACATAGAATTGCAAAGAAACATAGCCATTGGCTAAAGAAGAGCACAAATGCTTCTTTTACTATATTTTTCAAGTCCCTTACAAATACAACATACATGGCTTTATATAGCCTCAAAATGAAACTACTAGGCATTCCAAGAATTGTAACATTCATACTTAATGGTCATAATTAACCATCATGTAATTGTAACCTAAAGTAAATAAAAAGTCCTAAAAACTCTAAATTGTAACCCACCCAAAATTTATAACAATCAAACTTCACTCTTCTTCAATGTGGCATGCATTGAAACATCTTTTGATAATTTTGACAACTTTTTCTTCACATCGTCATTGAAGTATATTGTATGATTGATGTTTTTTGGTTCATATCATTCTCCACTTCTTCAAGAGGATTCGTCCTCGAATCGATTTGTGAAACTTTGCTGCAAAAAATAAGTTACGGAAATACGATGGACCTCACAACACTCTCTCACGAGTATACACTGAAGGAATTTTGGGCCACTCTTTTTAAACTCAGCTACACAAATGAAGCTCTCATTCTCACCTCTCAAAATTTGAAATAGAGCAAAGATTGAATTTTGAATTTTGAGTCGATTAAAAACTAAAAAGATAAAAATAAATAAAAATCAAATTGAGAAAAAAAAATGCAAAGGAAACAGATATCCGATCTTGAGCCTGAAGCTCTGATACCAAATGATAAGATATGGAACCACTACAAGGAGAGTAAGATTCGGATTACCTTGTTGATCGAATATCTCAAGCCAAGAACATTGTTTGAGATTCGAATCACTCCACAAGCAAGATCGATCATGTCTAGCTTGAATGATTCTTGTTGATCAAATATCTCAAGGCAAGAACACTTGCTTGAGATTCGAATCACTCCACAAGCAAGATTGATCATGTCGAGCTTGAATGATTCTACATGCAACCTAAACTACATAGAATTGCAAAGAAACATAGCCATTGGCTAAAGAAGAGCACAAATGCTTCTTTTACTATATTTTTCAAGTCTCTTACACATACAACATACATGGCTTTATATAGCCTCAAAATGAAACTACTAAAGTCATTCCAAGAGTTGTAACATTCATACTTAATGGCCATAATTAACCATTATGTAATTGTAACCTATAGTAAATAAAGTCTTAAAATACATAAATGAAATACAATAACTCTAAATTGTAACCCACCCAAAATTTATAACAATCAAACTTCACTCTTCTTCAATGTGGCATGCATTGAAACATCTTTTGATAATTTTGACAACTTTTTCTTCACATCGTCATTGAAGTATATTGTATGATTGATGTTTTTTGGTTCATATCATTCTCCACTTCTTCAAGAGGATTCGTCCTCGAATCGATTTGTGAAACTTTGCTGCAAAAAATAAGTTATGGAAATACAAAGGACCTCACAACACTCTCTCACGTGTATACACTCAAGGAATTTTAGGCCACTCTTTTTAAACTCAGTTACACAAATGAAGCTCTCATTCTCACCTCTCAAAATTTGAAATAGAGCAAAGATTGAATTTTGAATTCTGGGTCGATTAAAAACTAAAAGGATAAAAATAAATAAAAATCAAATTGAAAAAAAAAAATGCAAAGGAAACATATATCCGATCTTGAGCCTGAAGCTCTGATACCAAATGATAAGATAAGGAACCACTACAAGGGGAGTAAGATTCGGATTACCTTGTTGATCGAATATCTCAAGGCAAGAACATTGTTTGAGATTCGAATCACTCCACAAGCAAGATCGATCATGTCTAGCTTGAATGATTCTTGTTGATCAAATATCTCAAGGCAAGAACACTTGCTTGAGATTCGAATCACTCCACAAGCAAGATTGATCATGTCGAGCTTGAATGATTCTACATGCAACCTAAACTACATAGAATTGCAAAGAAACTTAGCCATTGGCTAAAGAAGAGCACAAATGCTTCTTTTTACTATATTTTTCAAGTCTCTTACACATACAACATACATGGCTTTATATAGCCTCAAAATGAAACTACTAAAGTCATTCCAAGAGTTGTAACATTCATACTTAATGGCCATAATTAACCATTATGTAATTGTAACCTATAGTAAATAAAGTCTTAAAATACATAAATGAAATACAATAACTCTAAATTGTAACCCACCCAAAATTTATAACAATCAAACTTCATTCTTCTTCAATGTGGCATGAATTGAAACATCTTTTGATAATTTTGACAACCTTTTCTTCACATCTTCATTGAAGTATATTGTATGATTGATGTCTTTTGGTTCATATCATTCTCCACTTCTTCAAGAGGATTCGTCCTCGAATCTATTTGTGAAACTTTGCTGCAAAAAATAAGTTATGGAAATACAAAGGACCTCACAACACTCTCTCACGTGTATACACTCAAGGAATTTTAGGCCACTCTTTTTAAACTCAGTTACACAAATGAAGCTCTCATTCTCACCTCTCAAAATTTGAAATAGAGCAAAGATTGAATTTTGAATTCTGGGTCGATTAAAAACTAAAAGGATAAAAATAAATAAAAATCAAATTGAAAAAAAAAAATGCAAAGGAAACATATATCCGATCTTGAGCCTGAAGCTCTGATACCAAATGATAAGATAAGGAACCACTACAAGGGGAGTAAGATTCGGATTACCTTGTTGATCGAATATCTCAAGCCAAGAACATTGTTTGAGATTCGAATCACTCCACAAGCAAGATCGATCATGTCTAGCTTGAATGATTCTTGTTGATCAAATATCTCAAGGCAAGAACACTTGCTTGAGATTCGAATCACTCCACAAGCAAGATTGATCATGTCGAGCTTGAATGATTCTACATGCAACCTAAACTACATAGAATTGCAAAGAAACATAGCCATTGGCTAAAGAAGAGCACAAATGCTTCTTTTACTATATTTTTCAAGTCCCTTACAAATACAACATACATGGCTTTATATAGCCTCAAAATGAAACTACTAGGCATTCCAAGAATTGTAACATTCATACTTAATGGTCATAATTAACCATCATGTAATTGTAACCTAAAGTAAATAAAAAGTCCTAAAAACTCTAAATTGTAACCCACCCAAAATTTATAACAATCAAACTTCACTCTTCTTCAATGTGGCATGCATTGAAACATCTTTTGATAATTTTGACAACTTTTTCTTCACATCGTCATTGAAGTATATTGTATGATTGATGTTTTTTGGTTCATATCATTCTCCACTTCTTCAAGAGGATTCGTCCTCGAATCGATTTGTGAAACTTTGCTGCAAAAAATAAGTTACGGAAATACGATGGACCTCACAACACTCTCTCACGAGTATACACTGAAGGAATTTTGGGCCACTCTTTTTAAACTCAGCTACACAAATGAAGCTCTCATTCTCACCTCTCAAAATTTGAAATAGAGCAAAGATTGAATTTTGAATTTTGAGTCGATTAAAAACTAAAAAGATAAAAATAAATAAAAATCAAATTAAGAAAAAAAAAATGCAAAGGAAACAGATATCCGATCTTGAGCCTGAAGCTCTGATACCAAATGATAAGATATGGAACCACTACAAGGAGAGTAAGATTCGGATTACCTTGTTGATCGAATATCTCAAGCCAAGAACATTGTTTGAGATTCGAATCACTCCACAAGCAAGATCGATCATGTCTAGCTTGAATGATTCTTGTTGATCAAATATCTCAAGGCAAGAACACTTGCTTGAGATTCGAATCACTCCACAAGCAAGATTGATCATGTCGAGCTTGAATGATTCTACATGCAACCTAAACTACATAGAATTGCAAAGAAACATAGCCATTGGCTAAAGAAGAGCACAAATGCTTCTTTTACTATATTTTTCAAGTCCCTTACAAATACAACATACATGGCTTTATATAGCCTCAAAATGAAACTACTAGGCATTCCAAGAATTGTAACATTCATACTTAATGGTCATAATTAACCATTATGTAATTGTAACCTAAAGTAAATAAAAAGTCCTAAAAACTCTAAATTGTAACCCACCCAAAATTTATAACAATCAAACTTCACTCTTCTTCAATGTGGCATGCATTGAAACATCTTTTGATAATTTTGACAACTTTTTCTTTACATCGTCATTGAAGTATATTGTATGATTGATGTTTTTTGGTTCATATTAATACTTCTCTTCTACTGTAAAGTGAAGTAGCGAAGCAATGAGACCGGAAGCAATGAGACTAATAGGTGAATGAGCTTGACCTTGTGAAAGAATAGTTCAGGATCATGAATCGTCAGTCTTGACTTTCAACACTTTCTTTTGAAGGAGAAAGAACCAAACAAACACCTATCCTATTCTATTTACCTTGTTCAAGAGGGGAAGGGGAAGATCAAGAATAGTGAAACCCGAGTTCAATCAGGGGAAGGAGTATACCTCGAACAAGAACTGATGGTAATAGCAGAAAAGGAGGTCAATCAGGTTGAGTAGCTCAGGTCATAGAGGTTCTGGTTCTAGAGCTGATCTTTCTTTCCTTTCGGTTCAGGATTGAATGAATAAGGGAAATAGGTTCAGGGAAGGCAAGTCAGATTAATGGGAGTAAGTAGCTCGACTGGCAAGGATTGAATGAATTTACTCTCCCGTAAAGGTTCAGGATTTCATAAGAACAGAATAAGGAGTTCCAGAATAAATAGGATCAGGTCAAGTAATATAGGTTCAGGAGATTGAGCTTCTTTTTCATTTGATTTGGTTACAGTGAATAAATAGGTTCAGGAAGGTTCAGTAGTTAAGTCGAATGAATCTTTCTTGAGTTCAGTCTTAGTTTACAGTTCAAGAATCAATTCAATAGGAATAAGGGGAAGGAGAATGCATCTTGTGTCTTGACTTGTTTACTGAAGAATAATGCAGAGGAAAGGGTCGAAGCTGAGGTTTAGGAGAATGCATCGGGAAGGGGCGACGAAGCAGTGAGCCCAAGTTTTGCTCCAGAAATAAGGTCAGGTCATAGAGGTTCCGGTTTAGTAGCTCAGATAAGTAATATCAGGTGTAGGATTGAATGAAAGAATAAATAGGGAATATCGTCAAAGGAGTTCACTCGAATGAATTTCATATGCCTTACCTTGTTCAATGACCTCAAATATAGGGAGAGGAGTCATTGTTTACAGTTCAATCCAGTCAGTCAGGGAGGGAATAGAGTAAAAGAGTGAAAAAAAGGAGAAGATCAAGAATGAATAAGGGGTGTTTACAGTTCAGGAGCGAAGACATAGACAGAGTGAAAGAAGGAGAGAGAGAATTGACTCGCCAGTAATGTAATACCTTTTGAGAGGAGCGAAGCCGAGGTGATTGAGTTCAGGCAGGAGAATTCAATAGAAGAAGAAAAGAGAAGAGACCGGAAACCCTAGTGAAAGAAGCATTGATTGAATATGCTTTACCCTGTTCAAGAAAGGAGAAGAGAAAGAAGTCGGCCGAGGTGATTGAGTTCAGGATCATTCTTGTTTCGCCTTTCCAGACTGTTCAGGATCATTCATCTTTATTCTTCAATCAATTCATTCTCTGATTCTGATTCTGATTCTTTAACCTATACATACTTTGAAGTGTCATTCTTGTTTCGTCTTTCTTTACTAATTACCTTGTGTTGGAATAAATAGGGAGAGGAGTTCAAAAGGAGTTCAATCAAGTTTAGGTTCAGTAGCTCTTTTCTTTACTCGACGGGAAAGAAAGGAATAAATATCTGATTCTGATTCTTTCTCTCAAGGTTCTGGTTTAGGTTCATGAGATTGATAAAGGTGTTCGGGCTTCTTCTTTCTATTTCTAATTGTAACAAGGAGAGGAGCGGGACAAGGAATTGACGATATTCTCTATTTATTCACTGTAAACTAGAATGAATCTTGAGTCTTGAGTCTTTCCTTGAAACACTTGATGAATAAGGATCAAGATCAGTTCAAGAATCCATAGGTTCAGGTTCAGGAGCTGCATTGACTCTCCCTTCTTTTCCTTCAAACACAAAGTCTGTAAACT
Organism: Cucurbita maxima; assembly: GCF_002738345.1. NCBI lineage: Eukaryota > Viridiplantae > Streptophyta > Magnoliopsida > Cucurbitales > Cucurbitaceae > Cucurbita > Cucurbita maxima. Next base: position 330,408 of record NW_019272073.1, read on the forward strand.
CTCATGCATGAATAAGGAGTCTTGACTTTCTCTTTTTCTTTTACCGAGGGAAATTAGTCAAAGGTTTTGCTTTCTTCTTCTTTTCTCCCCTGTAAAGGCTATTAGGATAGGTTACGGAGTTCAATTCGTTCACTATCATTAATTCATCTTTTCTTTCATCTTATTCTTTCGATTGAGAATTCTAACAAAGAAGGAGAGAAGCAGAGGGATAGGAAAGAGCTACTTTTTGACCTCAATAAATAAGGCAAGCAAGAGAATTGTTTTCGCTTTCATTTACTCTCATGTAAAGGGGAAGGAGAGAAAGAAAGAATCGGTTTAAGGTTGAGTCTTGACTTCCTGGTTTACAGTCTTTGAAGGAGAAGGTTCAGGATTGAATGAATTTACTCTCGACTCTCAAGTTCAGGGAAGGGAATAGAGGTTCAGTCTCATTAAGCCTTCTTCGTCTTGACTTTCTTTTTCAGGGAGAGGTTCGGGTTCTTCAAATAGCTTTCTTTATCGCCGAGTGTTTGAAGAATAGTTCGGGTTTGCACTTTAGTCTTTGTTTATTTATAGTTCAATCTGGGAGAGGGAATATCGTCAAAGGGGAAGGGAATCAATAGTCAAAGGGCGAATAGGAACAGAATAAGGATGAAGAGAATAAATAGGGTCAGGTTCCTTCACTTCTCTTTCTTTCTATTCGTTTACAGTTAAGGAATAAATAGGATCAATCAAGTCAGCTAATATTGGTTCAGGATTTCATTGACTCTCTTTTGTTCAGGTTCAGGATAAAGGAATATCTGATTCTTCTTCTTTTATAAAGGTTCCGTCCGGTTCAGGTTTAGGTTCTTCTTCTAGCTTTACCTCTTGAAAGAAGCGAGAGTACAGAAAAGAGCTACTTTGATCTTGTTCAAGAAGGATTGAATCTGGGAGTTCATAGTCTCTCTCATTAATCTTTCTTCTTCTTTGACAGTGAAGGGAGATGTTCAGCCAGCTAGCCAATGGAATTGCTTTACCTCCTGAAAGAAGAAAAGAGAAATGAAAGCGAAAACTCACTATTCTTCAGCTACCTAACTATTCAGCTACCTAACTAAATAAAATGATGATAATTCCTCTCCTAGCAAGGATTTCATTTATTAGACTGGAAAGTGAAGGTCAGGGAATAGAGGTTCAGGGGCGTGGGGGGCAGGCAGGTTCATGAGCAAATCATCTTTCTTTCTTTCTCATTTTCAGAGTCTTGCAGAATCAAAGGAAAGTAAAGAGCTACTTCTTACCGAGTTCTCAAGAAGCGAGAGGATTTCTTCCTTCATCTTATTCACCGAGCTCAAGATGCTAATGAATTTACTCTCCTCGACTGTAAAGGTTCAGGATAGGGTCCGGAGTTCAGTTCGTTCCTCATTACCTCGTTCAATAAATCCATAGGGTAAGGGCAGGGGAAGTCGCTTCGCTTAATCTCATAAACAAAGCGAGTAGGGCCAGTAGTAGATCCAGGATCAGTATCCTTCTCAGTTCTATACCCAGCAGGAGCAGCAGAAACGAAGGTTGAAGCATCATTAGAGACATAGGTTGGAACATATATATTATGATCCACTAGTAGTATATAAGTAAGCTGCATATCTTCCTGCAGCCGCTTCAGTCCTTTCTGTTGATGGAGCAGTTAATTAAGCACTTGAAGTTGACCAATAGTGATGGAGCAGTTAATTAAGCACTTGAACTTGCCTTTCCGCTGATGCCTATAGCTTTCCCCCTTTGCCGGGTGGTATCGCTCTCTAAATGTT
>NW_019272073.1:332273-334633 GCF_002738345.1 Cucurbita maxima
TGCCTATAGCTTTCCCCCTTTGCCGGGTGGTATCGCTCTCTAAATGTTGGGTCTACTGTTGCTGAAACTACTTGTTCAGGGTAAACCATAGGAACTACTGCATCTGTCTCTGCCACTGATGGATCATATGCAGCTCTAGCCTCTGCTAGCTCTAAGTAATCTATTTTCTCTCTATTTTCAGGTCTGCAAGAGAGCTGATGTTGGTATTCGAGCTAAAGCTCCTAGAATCACTCTCGATAAAAGGCACTTGAGCAACTAGCTTCTGTTATTTCAAACAGCTAAGACTGGTGATATGAACCAAAAAACATCAATCATACAATATACTTCAATGAAGATGTGAAGAAAAGATTGTCAAAATTATCAAACAATGTTTCAATTCATGCCACATTGAAGAAGAATGAAGTTTGATTGTTATAAATTTTGGGTGGGTTACAATTTAGAGTAATTTAGAGTTTTTAGAACTTTTTATTTTACAATTACATAATGGTTAATTATGACCATTAAGTATGAATGTTACAACTCTTGGAATGCCTTTAGTAGTTTAATTTTGAGGCTATATAAAGCCATGTATGTTGTATTGGTAAAGACTTGGAAAATATAGTAAAAGAAGCATTTGTGCTCTTCTTTAGCCAATGGCTAAGTTTCTTTGCAATTCTATGTAGTTTAGGTTGCATGTAGAATCATTCAAGCTCGACATGATCAATCTTGCTTGTGGAGTGATTCGAATCTAAAGCAAGTGTTCTTGCCTTGAGATATTTGATCAACAAGAATCATTCAAGCTAGACATAATCAATCTTGCTTGTGGAGTGATTCGAATCTCAAAGAATGTTCTTGCCTTGAGATAGTCGATCAACAAGGTAATCCAAATCTTACTCCTTTTGTAGTGGTTCCTTATCTTATCAACTGGTATTTACCCTTATGGAATTTAACTGACATTCTACCACTGAAAGAGCGGATACTTGCATTCGAACTGATACAAAGATTGAAGAATTCCTGGTACTAGCAGTTCTTTCCTTTTTAAGAGAGAATGTTGAAGGCAAGTAAAGCACTAAGACAAAGCAGCAATAAGACAAGTTTAAGACAACCGGGGGTAATGGCACCTTAGAAAAGAAGGGGGTATACCCTTCAACACAAAGCTTATGGAGATTGAACTGGCTTTGTTAGTGAGAGCTAGCTTTAAGGCTAACTAGCGAGTAGTTGCATAAAGTAGTCAGTCACTAGGTTCAGTAGTATATTCTTTTGATCCAAACCCCGGGACTTTCATCCACCATCAACAGGCCTAAGCAGGCCTAGTAGCTTTCATATTCCCGTATGAGTAGCCTTCTTCTTTCTTACTTTCGTCTGTGATTTCGTACCATTTTCAGTAGTTCCTTAGCTTAGTCAAGTAGGGATGGGGGGTTGATAAGCCGTAAACAAGCATTATATGAATGAATCCAGGGCGTCAGTCAGAATCTTAGTCTTTTCCAGGCCATTAGGTGAGGTCAATCTGATTATCTAGTCTTTTAATTAAGTGTTCTCTACTCGCAGCCTGACTCTGCTGCTCGGCCTAAGGAGAAGTTAGACTTGTCATCAACATTGGTAGCAGGGTTTTCTTTGGGTAAGTACCGAACAATGGAAAGGGAGTATGAACTGTTTATGTAGGAATAGTTAAGAAAAAAGTTGTGATTGGTGATGGTCAAGATCATACCAATAGGATAACTTTCTTCTCTTATTCACAATTTCTAGTTAGAAAAAGTTCCAGCATAAAAAGACTATACTAGTCGCGCTTATTCCAAGATGAATATTGCTGCGCTTACAAATTTAATCACAGCAGATACGCATTCAATTGCAAACAGAACACTGGTTAATTAAACTGTTAGCGAATCTGTACCCCTAGCAGCCTATTCTGACGTAGCTGATTCTAGACCAGCCGATGAAATTGCAGCTACATCGAAAAGCCTATGTTAGGCTATGTAAAGGGACCGGCTTCCCAGAAAGGTTAATGCCCTAGGATTGGACTCATCCCCAGTCTCCACAGATGGAGGGGCGAGCTCCTCAACAAAAGAGGTGGAATCTCCTTCTACTTACTTTGGATACTCACTCAGGCCTTTAAAGGGCAAATACTAAAACGAGTTTGAGCGGATCATCCAAGTCTTCCTTCTTGGCCTTGGAAGTTCCAGGGTCTATCTTTTTAGTAAGGCTGGACGTAATATCTACTTCCCCTTGTTTGTGGAGTGAAGTGGGATGTGAAAGGTACAAAGAAAACTGAACCGTAGGATCTCGTCTGACTTACTACACACCTAACGTTCGTCAAAGCTCAAAAATCTTCCTGCCCCGGCTACTAGACTAGCTCCGTCTCCATTAGTTCTAGTTTCAGTGCC
>NW_019272073.1:334643-359643 GCF_002738345.1 Cucurbita maxima
AATTCATGCCACATTGAAGAAGAATGAAGTTTGATTGTTATAAATTTTGGGTGGGTTACAATTTAGAGTAATTTAGAGTTTTTAGAACTTTTTATTTTACAATTACATAATGGTTAATTATGACCATTAAGTATGAATGTTACAACTCTTGGAATGCCTTTAGTAGTTTAATTTTGAGGCTATATAAAGCCATGTATGTTGTATTGGTAAAGACTTGGAAAATATAGTAAAAGAAGCATTTGTGCTCTTCTTTAGCCAATGGCTAAGTTTCTTTGCAATTCTATGTAGTTTAGGTTGCATGTAGAATCATTCAAGCTCGACATGATCAATCTTGCTTGTGGAGTGATTCGAATCTAAAGCAAGTGTTCTTGCCTTGAGATATTTGATCAACAAGAATCATTCAAGCTAGACATAATCAATCTTGCTTGTGGAGTGATTCGAATCTCAAAGAATGTTCTTGCCTTGAGATAGTCGATCAACAAGGTAATCCAAATCTTACTCCTTTTGTAGTGGTTCCTTATCTTATCAACTGGTATTTACCCTTATGGAATTTAACTGACATTCTACCACTGAAAGAGCGGATACTTGCATTCGAACTGATACAAAGATTGAAGAATTCCTGGTACTAGCAGTTCTTTCCTTTTTAAGAGAGAATGTTGAAGGCAAGTAAAGCACTAAGACAAAGCAGCAATAAGACAAGTTTAAGACAACCGGGGGTAATGGCACCTTAGAAAAGAAGGGGGTATACCCTTCAACACAAAGCTTATGGAGATTGAACTGGCTTTGTTAGTGAGAGCTAGCTTTAAGGCTAACTAGCGAGTAGTTGCATAAAGTAGTCAGTCACTAGGTTCAGTAGTATATTCTTTTGATCCAAACCCCGGGACTTTCATCCACCATCAACAGGCCTAAGCAGGCCTAGTAGCTTTCATATTCCCGTATGAGTAGCCTTCTTCTTTCTTACTTTCGTCTGTGATTTCGTACCATTTTCAGTAGTTCCTTAGCTTAGTCAAGTAGGGATGGGGGGTTGATAAGCCGTAAACAAGCATTATATGAATGAATCCAGGGCGTCAGTCAGAATCTTAGTCTTTTCCAGGCCATTAGGTGAGGTCAATCTGATTATCTAGTCTTTTAATTAAGTGTTCTCTACTCGCAGCCTGACTCTGCTGCTCGGCCTAAGGAGAAGTTAGACTTGTCATCAACATTGGTAGCAGGGTTTTCTTTGGGTAAGTACCGAACAATGGAAAGGGAGTATGAACTGTTTATGTAGGAATAGTTAAGAAAAAAGTTGTGATTGGTGATGGTCAAGATCATACCAATAGGATAACTTTCTTCTCTTATTCACAATTTCTAGTTAGAAAAAGTTCCAGCATAAAAAGACTATACTAGTCGCGCTTATTCCAAGATGAATATTGCTGCGCTTACAAATTTAATCACAGCAGATACGCATTCAATTGCAAACAGAACACTGGTTAATTAAACTGTTAGCGAATCTGTACCCCTAGCAGCCTATTCTGACGTAGCTGATTCTAGACCAGCCGATGAAATTGCAGCTACATCGAAAAGCCTATGTTAGGCTATGTAAAGGGACCGGCTTCCCAGAAAGGTTAATGCCCTAGGATTGGACTCATCCCCAGTCTCCACAGATGGAGGGGCGAGCTCCTCAACAAAAGAGGTGGAATCTCCTTCTACTTACTTTGGATACTCACTCAGGCCTTTAAAGGGCAAATACTAAAACGAGTTTGAGCGGATCATCCAAGTCTTCCTTCTTGGCCTTGGAAGTTCCAGGGTCTATCTTTTTAGTAAGGCTGGACGTAATATCTACTTCCCCTTGTTTGTGGAGTGAAGTGGGATGTGAAAGGTACAAAGAAAACTGAACCGTAGGATCTCGTCTGACTTACTACACACCTAACGTTCGTCAAAGCTCAAAAATCTTCCTGCCCCGGCTACTAGACTAGCTCCGTCTCCATTAGTTCTAGTTTCAGTGCCAGCAACCATCTCACTCAAAAATACAGCTACATTTAAGTCACCATCTACATCAGTGCTGGAGAGAGCTCCGGCTTCTTACAAAGTGATACCGCACAAGGAATTTCGTCACATCTGCTAGGTTTAGCAATCTCTCTTATTTGACAAAAATATGGCTATGTCCCTTCCTCTGGATATGAAAACTAGTAGTCTTGCTATGTAGATCGATTCCACTTACGGCTAGGGAGAGTGAAGAGCCTTCTGTCGTCTTCCTTCTAGCAGTATTCCTTTAAGCCTTATCCATACCAGGAGATGCAGATGATGGAAATGGAGCTATAGAAGATATAGGAGAGCGCGAATAGCTTTCTATGGGGAAAGTGATGTCTTATAAGGACTAGCCCTCTAGCCTTCTTGCCATCTAGGAGATGATAAAGCAGTCTTAGTCCCATCATCACCCAACGTTCTACTTTTTGCTCTATCAGCAGCATCAGATACAGCAACTGGAAGCGAACCTCTCAGTAAGCCTTGAAGAGCGAATTGTCTTAGGACGACTTGCTTCATTCTTGTGCTTCTTCCTCCTAGTAAGATTCTGTCTTTCCTTCTTTCTTTAGGGACCTCAAGTGCTACCTATTTCTCGGTTATCTTTTGATTGATTCATTCCTTCTGCCTGGTTTTGAAGAAAGAGAATAAGGGAATAAGACTGTGACTTAGCGTCAAGGCCAATAGCCGTACCAGAAAGCTGTCCCCGGAACAACCAGACCCATCACCATTCACTACATTGGTCCCAAACTTCTTTTTTGATTGAGGGAGCATTTCCTGGTCCACACCTTGGAATTTGCGACTGGATGTCTTAGTAAATTGAAGAAGTACTGGGCTCAGACTCAGTTTTGATCAATCTTCAAGTTCGATTCATTTTCATGGGAAGAGTTCAACCTCAATACCAAAAGTAATGGTAGTATAGGAAGAATCAGAGGATGAGAATGAGGAAGTAGAGAGCAACCAATCTTCTTGTTGTAGTGGAGTTGAGACCTTTATATCTTTCTTCTCGATTTATCTTTCGGCGATTTGAGAATAGGAGAAGAAGGAGGTGCCTTCTTGTCAAAGCATAGTTCTTATCCTTTTGGTAGCCAATCAGAATGAACCCAGAGCAATCAGTGACATCAGCCTTGATGGATAAATGAGCCTTATTTTACTGACCTCGCACCGAGTAAGTTTGGCCTTTGTCGACATCGTTCTGATCCACCCCAAAAAGAAAGGTCAATCAAACAAAAGATAAGAACTCTCTCTTCCTTGATAGAGCCGATTCTACTACCTCTTACCGGTTTACTGATCACATGCTGCTTATCAGAGTAGAAGTTGTATCACTAATAGCAGATGTTTGAACATCTTTAGGAGTTGAGTAAGAGCCCATCATCTCCTTCTTCAATGAGAGAGGACTCCACCCTACCCGGTATGGTTTGTTACGGCACGACTCGGAATAGCAAGGTATCAAGTAGTTGATGTGATATCAAAAGAAAAGTGAGAGATTGGTAAAGTCATGTGTTATAAGTATGGGTATGGAGGAAGCAGCCGAAGCAGATCCCTAAAAAGAAAAAGTCAATCCTTCTGGTGTGGCTTAACATTAGGAAGTTCTTCTAGAATGTGCTTTTAAAGAGGCGTTGATCTTGCTCTTAGCCGCTATTCGGCTTAAGTCAGGGAAGGTTGAATCAGAGTCAGTCCATTCCAGTCGGTCCTTCCAAGCAAAGAAGCTAAGGAATAGCACGTTTGTGATCTAGTTCCTACCTTAACACACTCCGAGTGTAGTTGCCAGTGTAGCAGTAGTTCCTTTCTTTTCAAGCCTTGCCAGCTGCTACTTTTCTTTCTAAGTCAGAAAGTCCTTTACAGGATCGAGCGTAATAAGTGTAACGTGTTTACCAGCAGGACTCACTCTTCTTTCAAGTCAAGGCTGTCTATCAGTTAGTTGTATTCATTTTATCCTAATCAAAAGGATCCACTTCTCTGGGTGTGAGAAATCCTTCTCATGAATAAACTATCTGCTTTAAAACAAACAGTCAATCGTGATAGGCTTGCAAAGCATATAGGCTACGCAGCCTTGTTCACCGGAAAAGCATAAGATCCTTGATTTCAAGGGAGTTTTCTTTACCAGACAGCTTACTATTCCGGGAAAGCGAGAGATCTCATTGTCCGAGAAATGCTCTTTGCTCTAGTGGGATCAGACTTTGAACAAGATAGCATCCCATACTAAGAAAAGGTTTCTTAGTCTACCCAAAGGAAAGTCAAGAGAGAAAGTGGGTATCGGCATGGTTAGAGGATTCAAACTGGCAAGATTGGTTTAGTGTTAGCAATTAGCATAAAGCGGTTATGCGATAGCTTGAAGAAAACTTCGATTCATCATCACCGTCAACCTCGGTCTTTTTTGCACAACACAAGGGAGATAGTTGAACCGATTTCAAAGTCTTGATAAAGCTTTGGCATGACGTACGCATGGGAAGGTTAGCAAGGGAAGGAGAAGACGACGACGGATGTTTAGTGCTATGGTCTGATGGAGAACTCGAATGAGAATGTTGGAGGAATAAAACTCATTGTCTCGTTACGCTTCGATGACGCTACAGATCTTTGAGTCAGAAAGATGAGGGGAAAATGGCCGGCGAGGTCACTTTCTTATCAGAAAAGGAATGCCACTAGTTACACTATCAGCTTGCTTCTCCTAATGCGAACACCAAGAAGAAGGTCGTTCACGCCCTTAACTTGCATTGGCAACGTCGGCCTATCTATATCCAACGTGAGAGACCAATTGCCTTAGTTAGAAGAGAAGGAAGGCATTCTTGAGACATAGCTTTCTAAGTAGAATCCAAAATCCCAGCGATTACCAGGTGACCCATTAACTAATCTTTCTAACAACTGCTAAGCTTCCTAGGTGCCGTGTGAAGCTGTTACCTGGTCTCTTTGCTCCTACAAAAACTCATACGGTGTGTCTCCTACTCCTTCACCTATCGATCTCACAGCTTCACCCCTCTCCTTTCGATCGAAACAACTATTACTAAAGCGCGGGAGCCCTACAACTAGCATAGCAGCCTTCGGTCGAAAAAAGGCTCTAAAGTCCCAACTCCTAAGTTAGAGCAACAAGCAACGGATTGAGCGCGTCTTCTATGAGAGAAGAAATCATGTAGAAGTCGCCTTCCTTATGGCTGGAAAAGGTGATTGCCGAAATCATCAGAACACCAACCATGAGAAGTGAAGATCAATTGCCGATCTCTTCACGAAAGGATTGGTAAAGGCCCTCTTTTTTCTTCTCACTCGCAAACAGGGAATGATCTCGATCCATTCTTCAGTTTGAAGGGTAAGACGTAGGTAGAAGTGATTGTTTGATTCTTCAAATTTTCAATAACAAGAGACATCGAATTTCTCTTAAGGGTCTGACTTTATCCCTTCTTTTCTTATTAAGGTTAGGGAGCTTTTCCTCTAGGATGTATTAAGAATCTTGAAATAGATTATATCAAGTCAATAGAATGTTGCATTCTTTTGCTTCACAACTTTGAGTTCTAGATTTCGATAGGGACAACCACATCAGTTCGAAAGAGAAGGGGGTAGCGTGGAGGGAAGTTGTTCGAAATAGAAAGGAGGTCATGATCGTAAGCGAATGTGGTCCCCACTTTTTTAATAGTGTCCTACAGAAGGTCTTCCCAATCCGAGTCGATTAGTAAAAGATTCAGTCTGCATCAGATTTCCATTTCCTTCCCTTTCCTCATGTTAGACCAAGTGAAAGAAGCGCCATAGAGTAGTAGGTCAACCAAATCACAATGAGCAACGGGATCCGCGAAATCTTCAAGACCTCTTCTCTGATTTTCGACCTGTAAAGTCAGAACCCCTTTCATATTGTATTGCATAAGGCATTCATTTGACTTTCCACTAATGCACCAAGTGAGGTAGGTTGGAAATGGTATGGATGAATCTGAGCTCATTCTATAGGTCTTGCTTGTGAGAAAAGCTGGAGCATAGACTGATGCAGCCATCCATTCCAAGTAGTGGTCTAGGGACAATCAATCCGTAATGACGGAAAGACGTAATGATTTCAGCAAGAGCAGCCAAATGAGCCTTCACGTCCGGTTTGGAGGGCGGGGCCGACCATACTATCATTTATCATTATGCCTTTGCAATCTGACTTGGTTTCACTCTATTTGTGACCTTACCTTTTCTTCCCCCTTTTTCATTTCACTGTTGAAGCTATCCCCTTGTCTTTTCCGTGATGTCCGGAGCTACACTTCTTGCGATCTTTGATCATTTTCTGTTTGCATTCATTTGGAATTTGGTTTCCCGGGCTGTTGAGAGTTTCAATTTGAGCATTATTATCTGGAATCTTCTGATATTCTAAATTAGCATGAGTTGAATCAAAACATATATGGGTTGGAAAGCTGCCTACATGCGAAAGCCGAATAGATCTGATTTTCAGGCTCCCTATTCAAATCAGCATTCTCCATCCTCATTGAAATTCCACAACTCTGTATGGGCTTGAAGCTGGTGCTCACGCAGAGCTTCTAGAACAGTCAGTCTCTACGTGTTTCAGATATTCCTCCCAGTCTTGCTAACCCTATCAACGTGTGCTTTTTTTATTTTCCTATTTTTTACTATAGTCACATCCTCGATAAAGAGTTCTATGATCTCAGCTAATTTCAGTCAGTAGTGAAAGACGAAGATAGTATTCAATCTATCCCCTTTGTTCTGGAGTTCAAGGCTGATTTTCTATGGTCTCTTTTCCTTAAGCTTCAACCCTCTTTAAGCTCTCTTCTAGGGAATTTTTGCTTGGTCTAGTAACAAATCTCGATAAGCTTCCGCAATCAGGCAATTCGTGAAAAGAGATATCTGATCTCGATCTGTCTTTCAATACTGACTCTTTTCCTCTTTTCTTTCTGATCTGTTTTGCCTTGAAGAAAGAAAAGAGATATTTGACTGAGAACCCCCTATTAAGAACTTTGTGTCCTATTAAGCTTCCGAACTTTCAAGCTTTTGTTTCATCGAGAAGAGAAGATACCCTCCTGAAAGAAGCCCTTAATCATCCTCAGTGGAAGAAAGTTATGATAAAAGAAATGGAGGCTCTAAAGAAGGAAGAACGACTCTTGGGAAATGATCACGTTACCAAGAGGCAAACAAACGTACGGTTGGATGTGGGCATATACCCTGAAACACAAATTTGATGGCTCTATCAAGAGGGCTCGTCTTGTGGTAAAAGGTTTCACTCAAACCTATGGATGGCATCGATTATCTCGAGACGTTTTCTCCTGTAAACTCACAAAAATTCCATACGAGTCATTCTGTCAGTTGCAGCTAATGGATCTTGGTCACTACATCAGCTCGATGTAAAAAAGGCCTTTATTCATGGAGACCTACACGAGTTTCTATTCGTCTTCCACCAGGGTTTCAAGCTCAGGGGGAGGAAGGGAAAGTTTGAAGATGAAAAAAGGCGAGGGTCTCATATATCTCCTCGGCTCCTCGAGCTTGGTTCGAGATATGAAGGTTATGACGAAGATGGATTTCTAGAGAAGGAATGCTGATCATTATGTGTTCATAAAAAGGAAACAAGAGGAAACTACTGTTCTTCTAGTGTACTCAGTTTAGAACTATTCTTTCACAAACAAGTCAGTCTATTATATTAGTCAGAAAGGAAGCTAGTAAGCAAGTCGAGTAAGACAGCTATTATTATATTAAGTCGAGCGAGCTTTCGCTAATACTACTAATCAAAGAAAAAGCTAAAGTCAGAATGAGCATAGAGATGATAGGCGCTTATCCATGAGCTCGATAGTCTTCCTTAAAACCACTTCCTATTCTTGAACGGAAAGCGGTATGCTTGCAAAGAAAATTTCTGGTCGAGACGTGTTAATGAAATCCCGTGAAACTCTCGTTCATTCTGTGAATAAATAGAGACAGACTACTGCTATGGTTTCGAACATCACTTCGGGATCAACCTCAATGAATTATGGCATAACGGGCCTGGTATAGATCTGTAGCCCGCTCTGGGTCTTTAACCGAACCTGGGACTAGGCATGGAAAAGCTCGATCAACGTCCTTCTCTCCTGAACTAAACCTGAACCGGAACAGAATGCAAGGCAAGAAGAAGAATAAGATATTCCTTTCTTTACAAGGGAGTAAATGAATGAAAGAAGGAACTCTCCTATCCGAGTTTTCAGTGAAAGAATAAAGGGAGAATCTAATAAAACAAGAATGATCCTGAGCTACTGAAGGAACCTGATTGAACAGGGTAAACAGGACTATTCTTCTTTCACGATATTCCCTTCCCCTATTTCTTCTTTGTAACCTCGGTCTCACTACTGCGCACCTTTCCGATTCATTCGAGTTCATTGTAAGGCGAAACGAAAGATGAATTCGAGTTTAATAGGACTATGACTTCTGAACCTGAATCGATATGACCTGAACTACTTAACCTTCCCCTATTTATTCTTGAACTGGTAAAGAAGAAGAAAAATGAATGAGAGAGCCAGAACAGGAAGGAAAGACGAACCTCAATATTCTAGAGAGCATATTCTCTCGGGAACCTGAAAGTGTTGAAAGGAAAGACGAAAGATGAATGAGACTGAACTGTAAGTCAAGACTCAAGATTAATTCGAGTTTACAGTGAAATCAGGGAGAGTCAAGATTGAACTCAAGATTAATGAGAGTAAACTTCTGACCCTGAGCCTTCAAACACGACACGAACTGTAAACTCCTTCCTGCCTGCCTGGACAATGACTTCTACTTCTGAACCTGATGGAACTTCTTCTTCCAATATTCCCGTTATTGTGAGTTATTCTTTCACTCACTGTAAACACTATTCATTCGAGCATATTCATGGACCCTCCTTAAACTGTCAAAGATCAATACTCCTTATGACTGAGACAGATTGAACTCGGTAAACTCCTTTTCCTTCAGTTCTTGTTCTTTCCCTTCAAAGACAAGGTAAAGCCGCTGCCGCTAATTCATGGACTCTCTATTCTTTCACAAGGTAATTAGGAAGGAAAGACTCAACGAAAGATGCATTCTCCTTTACCTATTTATTCCACCTCGTAAACAAGTCAAGACGAAACACGGACTCCTCCCCCTATTTTTGAGGCCATTTCACAAGGGAAAGCCGAAACTCAAGATGAATTCTTTAATCGATCTTTCTCCTCACTTACTCCTGAACCTTTTCCTGATTCCTTATTCATGAGACAGATGGAACTCGGTCTGTTTGCTCCTTCTTTCCCGAACTGTAAAGAAAGAAGCAAGAATGATCCTTCACCTTCAAACACTGAAAAAGAAGATGAGATTGAACTCCTCTCCCTATTTATTCTTTCATTTCCCAGGGTAAAGCAGCTAATCTAATTCATGGATTCTACCTAAACCAGATTGACCGAGGTAATGCATTCGGAAAGAAAGACTCAACAAGTAATGATCCTTCACTCCGGCTCCTTCACTCCTTTATCTTTCTCCTTTACAATTCGAGCTAGAATCAAAGGAAAGACTCAACAAGAATTGAATTCGAGTTCACTACTTCACGAACCTTCTTTCACCTATTGATTCAAACACTGTAAACTCCTTCCCCTTCCCCTGATTTGACAAAGAAAAAGAGAAATACTCCTTTCTTATTCATGAGAGCATATTCTCTCCTTCTTTCTCTCCTGACCCTAAACCTCGTAAACTCGGTACAGCTATTCCATTGCCTGCCCCTCTCCAACAAGTCATGACGAAAGAAGAATGAGACTGATTTCACTCTTTTACCGGAAAGAATAAGAAATCCTTCAAAGACTCGATAAAGCTAGAAGAACCTGAACCTGAACCTCTATGACCTAATCGAAAGCTCCTATTGATGAATGAGACTGGACCTAGTTATTCTTTACAGGAGAGTAAATTCATGAAAGACGAAAGATGAAACAAAGAGCTACTGAACCGGAAGGAAAGAGAAGCGACTGAACAGAACCGGAAAGACATGAAAGAAAGAGACTGATTGAAAAGCATAAATAGCCAGATTGAATGAGCCAGATTGAACGAGGTAAAAGAAAGTGTTGAAAGGATAGACAAAAGATTCCTTCTCCTTCACTCCTCTAGAATAGGTTAAATCAGGGACAAGAGAGAATATGCTTTACCTACCTTGTGAAAGAAGGATTGAATATGCTCAACTCTTCCCTATTTCTTCTTTCACCTATTCATTGTCGGAAGTCAAGACTCAAGAAGAATGAAACTTGACAGTGTACGGGAGAAGAAAATGAAAGATGAATGAGACTGAACAGTAAGGAAAGACGAAACAGGAAGGAAAGACTCAACAAGACCCATTCTCCTCTCCCTACCGGTCGAGCAGCTTCCCCCCTTTACAGTGAAAGAATCAATTCAGGGACAGGAAAGAGACTGAACTCCTTTTTTTACAGTGAAAGAAAGAAGGGAGACTCCTTATTCATTCTCCTTCTCCTCCTCAAATTTCTTTCTTCATTCTCCTGTAAGAACCATTGATTATTTAGTTGATGCTCAATATAACTGTAAAATTTCGTAAGAACTTTTTCACTAACAGCTGCATAGGAAATTCATTCTTTTGATGCTCCATATAACTGTAAAGTTTCATCAAAGTTTTTTCACCAACAGCTGCTGCTTCAATTCATTCTTTTGATGCTCCATATAACTGTAAAGTTTCGTCAGAGTTTTTTCACTAACAGTAGTTGCTTCAACTCATTCTTTTGATGCTCCATATAACTGTAAAGTTTCGTCAACCTTAGGTAATGAGGCAGGATGAGAAGAAAGAGAAGTGACTGAACCTTCTCCGGAACCTCTATTCCCTTCCCTTATTGAATGAAGGAGGTAGTAAAGCTAGAATCAGAACCTGAACCTTTATTTATTAATTAACCTTCCCTAAACCTGATTTCACTCTTTACCTCTCCCTTCTGTAAGAAAGAAGCAAGAATGATCATTAACTCCTTGTTCACCTCTCCCTATTTATTCTTTCATTTCACTCAGTAAATAGGTCAAGCTATTTTAGGGTCTCATTGCTTCGCTCCTTTCGCTACTTACTCATTCCCCTTCTTTCTTGTAGAGTAAACTGGGAATCTTAGCTCTGATCTTGATTCTTAATGAGAGTGAACTCCTACACCTATTGATTCTTTCTCCTTCACTATTCTTGAACAAGTTCAAGCTCCTTCACCTTTCGTTTGACTCTATTCCCTATTTGTCATTGAGCAAGGTAACCTCCTGAACTATTGAATGAACTCGGTAAATGGGTGTTCAGTATTAGTAACTCTTTTCTTTATTGAACGAACTGTAAACGAGGACTCAACTCAAGATGAATTATCCTTTTCTTCCTATTTATTCTTTCTCTCAGGTTTCACTATTCGAGATAGAGGTAAAGCCGCTAATTCATTTACTGTCCCTTGTCAAAGAAGAAGAAGGATGAATTCTCCTGAACAGAAAGTCAAGACGAAACCTCAAACACAACCTTTACCGGAAAAAAAAAAAAAGAAATCCTTCAAACACGGGGTAAACCGGAGGATGATTCTTGAACTCGGGTTGAACTATTGAAACACTGGGCTTCTCTCCTTCACTCATTTATTCTTTAACTGTAAATAAAGACTCAACTCAAGCAAGATGAATTCTCCTGACCTACTTAACCGTAAGAAGAAGAAGAGAATGAATTGATTGAAGACTCAACTCAAGACTCAAGATTCATTCGACTGAACTACTGAACCTTTTCCTTCCTCATAAACTATCAGTCTGCTTCTCTCCTTCGGCTCTAAACTACTTGCTTGGTTCTTGATCCTTCACTTTTTTTTTACTCTATGTTCTTTCTCCTTCCCCTTTCTTTGACTCTATTCCCTGAACCTCGTTCCTTCCCCTGGGGCTCCTCTTTCTTTATTTTGAAACTCGGTAAATAGATAGAATAGGCCTTTGTTTGATTGTTTGATTGAACTCGGTTTGTTCTCTTTCTCCTTATGAATCAAGTCAAGACTCAAGAAGAATGAGACTAAACTACTTCCCCTGAACCTCTCCAACTCGGTAAAGCAATTCCATTTCCTGAACCTCGGCTTCTTCTGCTTTCAAGACTCAACAAATGCAAGAAAGAGAAGCTCACTCCTTTTCCTTCTTTCACAAGGTAAATAAATGGGTCGAAGAAAAGAAGAATCAAATGAATGAGACTGAACAGTAAGGAAAGCTGAAAGAGATTTTAGGAACGGAATCACTTGTCCTTTCTTGAACTCCTTCCCCGATATGCCTTTGCCTTATTTATTGAGGTAAACTGTAGGATGATTCTTTCTTTGACTCTCCTGTAACAAAGATTCATTCGACAGAACTCAATCAATTGTCCCTTCTTTAACTCCTGAATCTGTCAAACTCGGTAAAGTGGCTTGGCCCATTCATTCACCTATTTATTCTTTCACTGCTTGCTTCTCTCCTCTACTTGCGAGTCTCAAAATTCTATTGCCTCTCTGTCTTAGTTCTAGCTTTGTTTGTTTCCCTAATTTCTAGAGGTAAATAGTAAGTAGTCTTTCTCCTTCACCTATCCAACTCGGAATCTTAACTCTGATCTTTCTTCTGCTTTCTTTCACTCTTTTACTCGGTAAATAGAATAGAATAAATAGGTGTTTGATTGAATGAACTGTAAACATGATGAGCTAGTTGAAGAGGAAATCCAGGAGCATGAGGAGGAACTAGAAGATGGGAGTCGTTTGGTACTTGTAACCAAAAGACTTCTTAAAACTCAAGTTACAGAGAATGATGTTGATGATCAAAGAGACAACCTATTTCACACAAGGTGTTTAGTTAAGGGGACTCCTTGTAGTCTTGTAATTGATAATGGAAGCTGCACCAATGTCGTAAGTACAATGTTGATCAAAAGGTTGCTAATTCCAACCCAACACCATCCTAAACCTTACAAGCTTCAATGGCTCAATGACAGTGGAACAATGAAGGTAACTTCTTCAGCTTTAATATCTTTTACTTTAGGAAAATATAAAGATGAAGTACTTTGTGACGTTTTATCAATGCATGATGGAGACATATTGCTTGGCCGACCATGGCAATTTGACAGGAGGGTTATGTATGATGGCTATTTGAATCGGTATTCTTTTGTAAAAGATGGTAGAAAAACCACTCTTGTGCCTCTGAGTTCTGCAAATATATTTACTGATTAATTAAAGTTGGAAGAAAAAAAGAAAGAGTTTGAGGAAAAAGAGTTGAGTGAAAAAATAGAGAAAAGTCCACGAGAAAACCATAGTGAAAAAAAGAATGAAATTGGAGAAAAAAGAAAGAATGTGAGTTGTTTGGCTGGAGTTGGAGAGGTTAGAAGGGCAATGTTCTCACAAAAAACCATCTTTGTACTTGTGTACAAGGAAGGATGTTTGGTCTCTAACGATAATAATTTGTCTTTGCCTAGTATGTTTCAATCTCTTTTATAGGAATTTGATGATGTATTCCAAGATGAAGTCCCTAAAGGACTACCTCCAATTAGAGGTATTGAACATAAAATAGACTTCATTCCAGGGGCGATAATTCCTAATAAGCCAGCTTATAGAGCCAACCCAACTGAGACTAAAGAAATTCGAAAGCAAGTAGAGAAGCTTATGGAGAAGGGCTATATACGAGAGAGTTTGAGTCCATGTTCTGTACCGATCTTATTGGTGTCGAAGAAAGATGGAACGTGGCGCATGTGCGTGGATTGTAGAGCCATCAACAAAATCACGGTAAAGTATCGACATCCTATTCCTAGGCTAGACGATATGCTTGATGAATTGCATGGTTCATGTTTATTTACAAAGATTGACTTGAAATCTGAATATCATCAAATTAGAATGCATGTAGGAGACGAATGGAAAACCGTGTTCAAAATTAAGTTTGGATTGTATGAATGGCTTGTGATGCCTTTTGAGTTAACTAATGCTCCTAGTACATTTATGCGCTTAATGAATCATGTTTTGAGAGAATATTTAGGAAAGCATGTTGTTGTGTATTTTGATGATATTTTAATTTATTCAAAGACCTTGCATGAGCATGTGGAGCATGTTAAGTTAGTTTTGATTACACTTAGAAAAGAGAAACTTTATGCTAATTTTAATAAGTGTAGTTTTTGCATGGAAAAAGCTAACATTCTTAGCTTCATAGTTGGTAAAAATGGAGTAGAAATAGATGAAGAGAAAGTTAAAGCAATCAAGGATTGGTCAACACCACAAAATGCAAGTGACGTTTGTAGTTTTCATGGGTTAGCTAGCTTCTATAGGAGATTTATAAAAGATTTTAGCACCATAGCTGCACCATTGAATGACTTGGTGAAAGAGAATGTTGTTTTTAAATAGGGAGATATGCAAGATAATGCATTTAATGAGCTTAAGAATAAATTAACCAATGCACCATTACTTGTCTTGCCTAACTTTGATAAAACTTTTGAAATTGAGTGTGATGCAAGTGGTTTGGGCATAGGTGCTGTTTTGATGCAAGATGGCAAACCCGTAATGTATTTTAATGAAAAACTAAATGGGGCAGCATTGAACTATCCTACCTATGATAAAGAATTGTTTGCTTTAGTTCGCACATTGCAGGTGTGGCAACACTACTTATGGCCTAGAGAATTTGTGATCCACTCTGATCATGAAAGCTTGAAGTATCTTAAGGGTCAAAGAAAACTGAACCGTAGGCATGCAAAGTAGGTAGAGTTTATTGAAACATTTCCATATGTCATCAAATATAAGCAAGGTAAGGATAATGTGGTAGCTGATGCATTATCTAGAAGGTACAATCTTTTTACTTCTCTCAGTGCAAAAAATCATGGATTTGAGCATATTAAAAAATTATATCGAGATGACCACAACTTTGGAAGTATTTATGCATCTTATCTTACAAAAACAGCTGTAGATGATTATTATGTGTTTCATGAATTCTTATTTAAGAAAAGTAAGCTTTGTATTCCTAAATGCTCTATCCGAGATTTGCTTGTTAAAGAAGCACACGGTGGTGGCTTAATGGGACATTTTGGGATTAATAAAACTTATAATATATTGCATGAACACTTCTTTGGCTGAAAATGAAGCATGATGTTCATAAATTTTGTAGTCAATGCTTTAAATGCAAAGAAGCTAAATCTAGGTCACAACCAAATGAATTGTACACTCCTTTGAATGTACCTAATGAATCTTGGACTAATATATCTCTGGATTTTGTTCTTGGTTTACCGCACACTAAAAAGGGTAAAGATAGTATTTTTGTTGTGGTAGACAGATTTAGTAAGATGGCTCATTTTATTGCATGTAACAAGACGGACGATGCAAAACATGTTGCTGACTTATTTTTTAGGGAAGTAGTAAGATTACATGGAATCCCTAGAATAATTGTTAGTGATAGGGATGCTAAATTTCTAAGTCACTTTTGAAAAGTATTGTGGGGTAAATTGGGTACAAATTGTTGTTTACAACTACATGTCATCCTCAGACGGATGGACAAACTGAGGTGGTTAATAGAACATTAGGAGCATTGCTTAGGTCTATTATTTCTAAGAATATTAAGTCTTGAGATGAATGTTTGCCATTTGTAGAGTTTGCGTATAATAGAGCAATTCATAGTACAACTCATTGTTCTCCTTTTGAAGTTGTTTATGCATTTAATTCACTTACGCCTCTTGATTTGCTTCCTATTCCTTCTAATATGTTTGTGAGTGACGCAGCCACAAGTAAGGCAGACTTGATCAAAACATTGCACAAGGAGGTGAAGGAGAGAATTGAGACCCAAAATTTCAAAGTTGCTTCAAGAATTAACAAAGGACGGAAGGAAATCATTTTTAAACCTCGTGACTGGGTTTGGATACATTTTCGCAAGGAGCGATTCCCATCTCAACGAAAAACAAAGTTACATCCAAGAGGGGATGACCCTTATCAAGTTCTTGAAAGAATTAATAACAATGCATATAAAATTGATCTTCCCGGAGACTTTTCAGTACATTCTACTTTCAATGTTGCTGACTTAAGTCCTTTTGATGTAGGTGATGATTTTTCTGATTCGAGGATGAATTCTTTTGAAGAGGGGGAAGATGATAAGAATCACGGTGTTCCAAATGTTCCAACTGGACCTATTACATGATCTAAGGCGAAGAAGATTCAACAAACATTCATTCTTCATCTACAAAATTGGATCATTCATTCTTCATCTACAAAATTGGATCGGCTCAGTTCAACCATCATTTGTAGAATTAGAAGCTGATACAATTGACGAAGGACAATTGAATATTTTCATGGTTGAAGTTGGAAAACATTAAAAATGTCAATAATAGGGTTCCTGAACCTACACGAGTGAAGCTTAATAGATTTCAAGTTTATTTCTTTAGCCACTCAAACATATCAACATTTATTGAAAGATTTTATTGTTTTTTTGTTTTCATTTTGCAATGGTCAATTGGTCAAAATTGACTTCGTCATTTGTGGAGATTAAAGGGGATCGGGATTGAATCCCAGCCACAAACGTCTTTTGTCGGGAGACTATAAATACCAACAATATGTTATGTAAAAATGAGATTCGTTGATGAATGTAATTCAGATCTCAAATTGAGACGTTTCCCTTAGAAATCCGAGCATCATATTTGCCATTTGTAAGTTTCAAGCAATTCTTGTGGTAGAATTGCACCGAGCCATTCAATCAAGCCTTGATCAAGTTAGATTGTGAAGTGACTCAATTTAAAACAAGATTCCAAATCTTGCTTCTAGAGCTTCGATCGTAAGAGGTAATCTAATTCTAGCCTTATCTCTTGGTTGATCCAAATTTCGCATAAGGAGGTGTTAATTACTTTGATTCAAGGGTTCTTGCTAAAATAAAAGCTTGGATCGTTGGGCTGAAGATTAGGGTTTGATAATTTTGACGACCTTTTCTTCACATCTTCATTGAAGTATATTGTATGATTGATGTTTTTTGGTTCATATCATATATTCTAGTATATTGAGAATCTGAAAGCAGGAGATCCTTATTTAGAGTTCATTCTTTACAGCTTACAGAAGAAAAACAAGTTGTAATTCCCTAGCTAAGAAAGACCTGGTATCAGCTAATTAACTGGTACAAAAGAGAAAGATAGGGATGGAATCCATTCGCTTAGCTCGTATTCTTTTATTTCACTTGCATGGAAAGCTACTATTGAATTATGGATGTAGATAAAGGATATAATTCTTGGTTTACCTTGGTACTAGCAGCTTTACAAGCAGGAAAAAAAGAGTCGGTTTGTTAGGAGCAGGTTTTGTTTGAAATGCCCGAAAGAGGATGAATGCCTAATGCTAATTCAGAACTGGTTGGTATCGTTAATAGTTGATAGTTGCTGGATAGGGATAGGAAGGAACTCCACTCTTTTATCCGAAAATAGAAAAAGAAAACTTGGAAAGAAGAGAAAGTGCTAGCATCAATGGCCTGCCAATTTATCCGACTTGCTTTGAAATTCCTTTAACTGTCAGTCAACCAGTTGATAGCTGCTAATTTAGCCAAGGTTCTATTTAAAGCTAGTTACGTATGTACGAAAGTTGAAGCTGAACGATGGACTGTAAAGTGAAAGTTTAAGTAATGCTTTCAAGAAAAGGCTATCATTGACAGATAAGGGAAGATCCAACACCGAAGAGGAATTAACAGAAACATATATTCTCAGATGCGCGTTAGCGGCTTAATAACCGTGGACTGCATTAAAGCACGGGGACTTGGTAGGACAGCATGGGATGGCCCTTCTTGAACTAACCGGAAAGAAGTAAAGAAGTACAGTTTTTCTTGCTAGGTTCGATGAAGTTTGAGATGATGCAATTTCAACATTGACAAAAAAGAAAGACGAGAGAAAATCTCAGTGGTTGTTTATAAACGCTGCACGCTCCTTAAAGAAAAGTCGTTGCTTGCCTATCTCAGTAGGAAATTGGAACAGTCTCTGATTTCAAAGGTGAAGCTACTACGTAGTTCGGTTTGAAAGTCGAGGTCGCCCCTATCACTGGTTCAAGAAGCAAGACTCGGTCCAGTTCTAAGGCCTAAGGCTAAGTCCAGAAAGGCGAGGTGCTGCTTCCAAGCGGAGGTTCTAGCATGCCTTACTAAAAGAGTAAGCTAGCAGTTCGCAACTAATTTAGTCAGAGTAGAAAATAGACAGTGTTAATCATTCATTTAGTAAGCCCCTTCATCCTGACTGGGAAGGATGGGTTTCCTAACCTACATATTTTTTTTCCAATCTGAAGGTCGAGCAGAAGCAGATGTGGAATCCTATCTCGTTGTTGCATCGGTTCAATTTTGTGCTTTTTTGGACTCACCTTCCTTGAAGTTAATCTACGACCAAAGCGGAATCAGCGGACTCAATAGTCGTTATATCTTTTAAAGGTCTCTTGTTGGTTCTGAGTAAGATGCTATAGGTCTTCATCCTTCGATGTGGAACCCTTTCTTTCGTTTAGTTGCAAAGGCCTAAATTCTCTCGGCCTGCTTCCCACGTACTAGCAACATGAGTTGGCTTTTATGACTCGCTCCTTTTGGGAAGAGATCGATTAGTGTAGTTATAAGGCTTAGCCATTTATCTTAATGAGAGTTTTTCTTAGAGCGGATATGGATTCCACCTTTCAGCTATTTCTTCCAAGGTCTTCAATAGATGCTCTCTTGTCGGATGCCCTAGATAATAAACCATATTCTCCGTCAGGTTTTTCACGGTCAACGAAAACTGGGATATTTATTCATCTATGATATGGTTATGGTTTATGGTATGGTTCCTACAGGGCAGAATCCAAACTTCCATAGGTCTCTTAACAGGCTAATCAAAGAATAGATTGATTGCATTCATATTCTTTCTGCTTAAAAAAGATGAATCTTCACTCATCGAACACGGTAGGGCTTGGCACGCTAACGCTACTACGACCGATACGAGACTAAACTCAATCACTTGTCCCTATTTTTTAGGCCATTTCACTCTTGAACAAGGGAAAGCTCTGGAAGTCAAGACGAAAGAGAAAACAAGGGAAAAAGATGAATCTTCACTCATCGAACACGGTAGGGCTTGGCACGCTAACGCTACTACGACCGATACGAGACTGAACTCAATCACTTGTCCCTATTTTTTAGGCCATTTCACTCTTGAACAAGGGAAAGCTCCAGAAGTCAAGACGAAAGAGAAAACAAGGGAAATAGGTTCATTCTATAGCTAATTCATTTACGAGACTATAAGGTAAGAAGAATGAATTCGACTTAACCTTAAACCTTTGACTCTATTCCCTGACCTGATTGAAGGAGTTTATAGTGAAAGAATGAATTGATTGAAGAAATAGACTCAAACAAGAAGAATGGGACTTTACAGTGATAGAAAGAGAAGCGAATGAACCTGATCTTTCTCCTGAACCTGACGAGAATGAAAAAAGAAGAATCAATGAATTAGCTGCTTTACTGTCGAGGAAAGACTCAAGATGAATTCGACTCAACTCAAGATTAATTCGACTTTACAGTTCAAGAATCAATTCAGGGAGAAGAAAGAAGAATTAGAGAATGAAAGAAGGGAGTCGAAACTCAAGAGTCATTATCCTGAACCTGATTGAACAAGGTCAAAAAGAGAAAGGAAAGACGAAACTCCTTATTCATTCAACTGTAAAGACCATTAATTCTGAAATTCTATCTTCTGTCTATTTTTAGGGATATTTTCGTCCATTTTTTAGGTAATTAGTTCGGAAGGAAAGAGACCTCAAACCTTTTCCTGGGAGAATCAAATGAAACATGCATTCTCCTGAACCTCTATTCCCTGAGCTTATTTTTTAAGGTAAAGCTCTTTGAAGAATCTTTCTTTACACGAAAGTAAATCAAAGAGAAATGAAAGATGAAAGCAAGACAACAAGAAAAGATGAATTCTCTTTTACATAAAGAGAAAGAAAGAAAGAGAAGCTCATTCACCTGCATTTTCTTCTTCTGCTTGAAGCTCTATTCCTTCCCTGACCGAAATTTCTTCTTTCACGAGGTAAAGCTAAATTCATTCAATCCTTCACTTATTGATTCTTTCTCCTTTTCTTTGACTGATTGAACTTGGTCTCGCTCGTGGCTTCGCCCCTTCACCTTTGTTTGACTCTATCCCCTGCCCTGATTGAACTCGGTAAAGTAGCTCATTCATTCATTTACTCATTCTCCCTAAACAGTAAAAGAGGAATCAACCGAAAACCTTCCCCTGAACTCATGAACCTCTGCAACTCTGTCTCATTCATTGCTTCGCTCCTTCTTTCACCTTTTCCTTCTTTCCCTCTTTAGGACCATTAATTAATTTTTTCTATCTTCTGTTTAGTTTTTTTTTTTGGATAAAATCGATGCATTATCCTATTTTTTGGGATATTTTTGGCTAGAGATAATTCATCAGTCAATCCTCAATGAATTAGCTTAGTTGCTTTCCGGGAGAGCTACTTACTCCTATTAAAGCAGCTTCTTCCCTTTCCGATGAATGAGCTACTTCATTCCCTGAGCTACAGAATGAAAGACTCCTCCTCCGGATCCTATTTATTAAGGAACAGTAAACTCATTCACCTTTTTTCACTCATTCGACAGATTTCACTCTTTAACTCGGTATAGCGGCTGGCTGGCTGGATGAGAAAGTGTTTCAAGACTCCTTATTCATTCTCCTTCCCCTGAACTTAATTGGACTGTAAAGTTGCTTCGCTTCTTGTTCTGTTATGGTTCGTTATTCTAAGGAAGTGATTGTGAACAAAGACTCAACTCAACAAGATGAATTCTCGTTTACTCTGTTTTCTTTCAGAATCAAATGAAACATTAATTCTCCTGTAAACACTCCTTATTCGACAGATTGAACTCCTGTAAAGACCATGAATTAGAAAATCCTATCCTCTCCCTATTTTTCGGTATGTTTTCCCTGATTTCACTCTTTGACTTTCCCTGAATGGTAAACAAAGACGAAACGAAAGAGTTTACGAACTGAACTCCTGAACAGTTAGTCAAGACTCAACTCAAGATGAAACCGAAAACCTTTTCCTGAACCGGAACCTAAGCTACTGAACCTGAAGGTAAGACTCAACTCCTTGTTCATTCTCATGAACCTTCTTTCCCTCTTTAAGACCATTATTTCTCAAATTCTATCCTCTGTCTATTTTTAGGGATATTTTGGGCCGAGGTAATTAGGAAATCATGACTCAACTTAAACCTTTGACGGATTGAACTCGGTAAACTGAAATTCCATTGCTGGAACCTTCTTTCACTCCTTCACCTTCAAACACAGTAAACGAATCAAATTCAAGATCAGCTCAATCACCTTCTTTCACAAGGGTTTCACTATTCAAACACGAGGTCAAGCTATTTTCCTCTCTTGTAAAGTGCAGTAGCTCTTTTCTTTCACTGGGTCTGTTTTGTTTGCCTCTTCCACTGAACCTCGTAAACTATCAGAAGGTCAAGCTCTTTCCCCAATATGACCTGACCTTCCCTTATTTCTAGAGGTAAACTCGATCTCACTGCTTCGCATCTTTCCGATGAATTCTCCTGTAAAGACCATGAATTCTAAAATGCTATCCTCTGTCTATTTTTTGGGATAAATCTCTGATTTCCCGGGATTTTCGGCCATTTTTGGCCATTTTCCCGGTATTTAGGGCCATTTTCCTTGATTTCACTCTTTTTCCTGTAAAGACCATTAATTCTGAAATTCTATCCTCTGTCTATTTTTTGGGATAAAATCCTTATTTTTTAGGTCAAAATCCCTGATTTTTGTCCATTTTCCCGGTATTTTCGTTCAAAATCGGTTAAATGGGATTGATTTCACTCTTTTCGTGTTAGGATCATTAATTCCAAAATGCTATCCTTTGTCTATTTTTTGGGATATTTTTGGCCATTTTCCTTGATTTCACTCTAGAACTCGACTGTAAAGACTCAAAAAACAAGAATGATCCTATCCTTCCCTTATTTTTTGGGCTATTTTCCTATCCTCTGTCTATTTTTAGGGCTATTTTTTAGTAGAGGTAATTCATTGTTAAGGATGAGAATCAGGTAAAGCGACTAAACCAACCACCTATTTATTCTTTCAATTCATTCAATCCGGAACAGGAAGGAAAGACTCAAGATTCATTCTCGCATATTCAATTCATTTACTCGATTGTAAACAAAGACTTCTTATTCATCGACAGATTTCACTCTTTGACTCTCTTGCCTCAAGGGAAAGCCTCAAGATTCATTCTCCTTTGACGGATTGAACGAGGTAAACTTCTGAACCTTCTTAAACTGTCTTCTGACATTGACTCTCCCTTCAAACACTGGACTTTATGGTCTCTTTTCTTTCTTTTCTTGATCTTCTCCTTTCAAACACTATAACCTAAGAAATCCCCTTCTCTCACAGCTGATCTTACCTCCTTCACTTATGGGTCTCATTCTCCTCTTCTTTCTTTCTCTCCCTCATGTAAGAAAGATTCTAGATCTTGAACCTTCTTTCACTCGGGAAATAAGCTGGATGATTAGCTCATTCACCTTTTCCTATCCTTTCTGGTCTCAAATCTGTTCTTCCTTTGTTTCCTATGGATTCTTGAACAGTAAACTAAGACTTAACGAAGGATTAATTATCATCAATCTGTTCCTTCTTTTCCTTCTTGCTTTCACTCAAAGCTATTTTGTCTCTTCTCTGTTCTTTCCTTCACTACTGAACCTGATTAAACAAAACAGTCAACTCGGCTCGGTTTCGAATCTTTGCTTTTCTTTCCCTTCCCTTATTGAGGTAAAGAAGCTAATTAATGAATTGACTCCCCCTGACTGAACAGTAAAAGAAGAAGAAAGATGAATTATCCTCAACCTTAACCCTTTGACTGATTGAACAAGGTAAGCTTCTCTCCTTCAATCCTTCTTGAACTGTAACCTCCTCTCCTTTTCTTTTCCTATTTATTCTTGAACTGTAAAAGAAGAAGAAAGATGCATGCATGATCCTGAACTACTGAACTCCTTGTTCACACTCCTGTAAGAAAGAAGCAAGAATGAGACAGAAACAGAATAGGACGGGAAGGAACTGACTGGGTTGGAAGGAACTGGCCGACCGGCTTCGCTCATGAACCTCTCCCTTCTTGAACTGTAAACTCTTATTCATCTTGAGTTGAGTCTTTCCTTTCTGGCTGGCTGGCTTGAACTCCTCTGTAAAGTCTCATTCATCTTGAGTTGAGTCTTTACAGGAGAGTCAATTCATTAGCTGCTTTACCAATAGAATAAGTTCAAAAAGGAAAAGGGGTGAAGGAGTAAAAGAAGGTTCAGGTTCAGGATTGAATGAATAAGAAGTCTTGACTGTCTGTTCAGTCTCATTCTTCTTTCTTCTTTCCTTTCTTGCTTGCTTTCACTACTTCCTCTCGGCCGACTGGCTTTTTTCTCCTGCCCCTGAACCCATTTTATTTAGAGGTAATTCAGAAGGAAGGCTGGATGAGAAGAAGAAGATTAATTCCCCTCTCCTCTTCGAGTCGAGCGGCTTCTCCCCTCTGTCTTGCTGCTTCGCACCTTTACTCTGCATTATCCTGAACCTCTGCTCTTTCGTCTCCCTTCTTTCACTGTCTGTAAAGTGGCTTTGCTCATTCGCCTATGGGTCTCACAGCTTCGCTTCTGCTCCTGCTCCTGAACCTGATTTCACTCCTGCTCCTTTATAGTCTCACAGCTTCACTCATTTGCCCATTACTTTACTATTGGTCTCACAGCTGCTTCGCTCCTTCACTCACCTCGTAAACAAGGGTTTCACTATCTCTCTTTGATTGAAGAATCCAATTCAACATTCATTCTCTGAAACAGCAGGAAGGCAAGAAGAAAGATTAATTCATTCTCCTTTACTGTTCAAGAATAACTGAAGAGAGAGTGGAGAGTCAAGACTCAACAAGAAATGGGCGATTAATTCATTCTCCTTTACTGTTCAAGAGTGAACTGTAAGGAAAGACTCAACATTCTTGATCTTCTCCTTCATAGTCAGTCAATCCGAAACATTATTGATCTTCTCCTTCTTTCACTATTCTCGAACTGTAAACAAAGAGAAATACTTCTTTTATGAATTATCCTTCACTCCTGAACTCAATCACTACTGAACCTCGTAAACTATCATCAGGTCAAGCTCCTACACCTATTTCTTTCTGAATGAGACTTTAAATACCATAAATAAAGAAATTCTATCCTTCTCTTATTTTTTGGGATAAAATCGATGCTTTACCTTATTTTGAGGGCCATTTTATAGTAGAGGTAATTAATAAGGAAAGACGAAAGAAGAAGAAATGAGAGTGAACTGGAAGGAAAGAAGAAAGCAAGACAAGAAAGATGGATGAGACTGTAAACACTCAAGATTCATGATCGTTCACTGTCAGTCAAGACTCAACTCAAGCCAAAAGAGAAAACCTTTGACTAATTGAACTTGTGTAAAGACCATGAATTATCAAATTCTATCTTCTGTCTATTTTGAGGGATCAAATTCTATCCTTCCCTTATTTTGAGGGCTATAGGTAATTATTAAGTCAATCCTCAACATTCTTTCTCGTTCACTGAAAGTGAAGACTCAAGAAGAAGAAATGATCGTTCACTGGCAGGAAAGACTCAACCAATGAAAGAAAGAGACTAAACGAACTGATATGACCTGAACTACTGAATGTTCCCCTATTTATTCATTGTAAAAGATCAATACTCCTTACTTATTCATTCGACAGAATAGGACTATTACTGATTAACCTTCTTTCCCTCTTTCACAAGCAAGGGAAGGAAATAGGCTGGCTAGGCTGGCTGGCTTCTCTCCTTCCCCTCGGCCGGCTTCTTGAACTACTTAACTCCTTCCCCTATTTCTTCTTTCACAGTAAACTTCTTCCTGTACTATTACTTCCTTAGTGTATATGGAATAAAAATGGGTGGGTGTTGAACTCAGTCTCCTAGCTCCGCTCCTACTCCTGCCCCTTCCCCTCAGCCAGCTTCTTTCTTGCTTGCTTTCACTCTTGAACTCTCCGACTCAACAAGAATGAGACTTCTCTTTCATTTCACCCTATTTTTGAGGTCATTGAACAGTAAACTGATTCGCCTCTGTCTATTTTTTGGGCTATTTCAGAGGTAATTAGAACGAGACTAAACTACTGAACCTTATACTCTATTT